>NC_089819.1:13049950-13349950 GCF_029633855.1 Hoplias malabaricus | reverse complement strand
CTTGTCTTTTGAAATATTAGGTTCTCACTGTCACAAGCCGGTGGTGATGTTTCACACATGAACTCAGGAGAATTCCTAGAGAACTTCGGAGTGTCCGGTCCGGAAATGTCCTGGAGTGGTCATTCACGCACACAGCTCACAGCGTTTGTAAAGCGTGTGCAGGAGAAACTCCGGAACATTTCCCGTGCCGTTCTCACACGCGCTGCCTCTGACTTCACTGGAACTTTTACTAGGGCTCGAGGAGTATAAAATCTGGGTCAGGTCGGGCACGAATGCTGCGGTGGTCACGTTCACCAGTACAGCTCCTCCAGGTAAACACCAGATCTGGATTATCGTGTGAAACAGACAGCAAATGAGTTAATTAGTGGAACCAGAGACAACTAATATTGGAAAAAATGTATAATGATATAACAATTGAATATAGGTGCATTACTCATAATGTTTTACATTATGGTGATAATATGTTTTTCAGCAGAGTGTCATTATTCACATACGACTATGTGGAAGATGGATTGAAATAAAGGCAGGGGCGACATGGTAGCGCAGCAGGTTCGATTCCCACTCCGGGTGACTGTCGCTGAGGAGTTTGGTGTGTTCTCCCCGTGTCCGCGTGGGTTTCCTCCGGGTGCTCCGGTTTCCTCCCACATCCAAAAATGTGTCCGTAGGTGTGAATTTGTATGTGTGTGTGTGTGTGTGTTGCCCTGTGAAGGACTGGCGCCCCCTCCAGGGTGTATTCTTGCCTTGTGCCCAATGATTCCAGGAAGGCTCTGGACCCACCGCAACCCTGAACTGGATAAGCGCTTACAGATAATGAATGAATGAATGAGTACAAGGCAGGAGCATGTGGAGACTGAAAAATAATATACACAGGAATTATACAGCACTTTCTTTAGTGCATCTTTCATAAAACACATTTAACAGCCCCCACAACTAAATATAACAACAATTCTGGATTTAGTTTATCAACACTCTATTTATTGCTATTCTTAAATAAAGTTACAGATAGTATTCTCCAAAGTTCAGAAAAATTGATACTTTTTCTGCTTATCATGATCCAAATAATGCCAGACTTATCAAACCTGGACTTTTCTGAACTTAAAGATGAAAATATTAAGTGCTGTTTATCTGATGGTGAGTGTTGGTCTTGCTTGGTTGTTTGAGGTCATTAAGTTTAGTATATTTTAAAATATTTTTTAACAACCATTTTTGACACAGCTTTCCTGATTTTAAGTATGGTGAGCTCATCTGACGAAATGTCTCCTGAAAATGAATATCATGTACTAATTAACCACTGTTTTAACTATCAACCAATTTAACTTTTCAGAGTAGCTTTTTAAAGTTTTCAGAGCCTTCTTACTGAACAGTATAATCTGAGCATCTTTGGCAGGAGGTAGGATTGTTCATTTTGTCACTGTGTATAATAAAATGCACTCAATCAGCCATTTTTATTAATGTTGGTGTTTGGTTAAAATGCTGCTTTCTCTCTGACTGAGACATTCATTTACAGCATGGACAGACATCCACAAACACACAGTGTGTTCACTGCTTAACATCATCTCAATTCGACACTCTCATGACATTTAGAGCATTGATACACATCCAGCTATGCAGTTTTAGTACATTCACATTCTCTCTCTCTCATCAGTGGCATGGGGCCACGTCTGGCTCGAAAGTTCGGCCTGTGTCAGCAGCTGTCCATTGTTACCTGAGCCATCAGCAAAAGAGACAAAATGTGGCTCAAATACAGCTCCCATCATCCAATCAGCTGATCTCGATCTCTCTCTCTCTCTCTCTCTCACTCACTCTCTCAGCAGGTGACTTGTTCTCTTTTCATTACGCATACGTATCAGTTGTCAATTCAGGCATTATGCCATGCTCCTGTAATTCACACCTCTGCACAATCACTAATGACAACACACTGGACAATGTGGTCAGTGCTTGAGCATTTACAATCATTTGGCAAGGCTTTATTCTTAATCACAAGCTGGGATAAAGATTTTTTTTAGAGGGCTTGAGTATTTAGCTTTAGCACTTTGCAATAATCAGAGACCACCCTTTGATTAAAAAAAAATCAGTTTCCAAAGATATTTCTAAGGAGAACAGACAAAAATAGTATTCCTTCATCAAATGTACAAACAGTGTAAATGTACCTTCAAAATGTATAACAGTGGGTTTAAAGTCCAGTTGTGCTCCCAAAAGCTACATTACATTCTCTTATCCAGATTCATAAGATTTCATTACAGAACTGTGTAAATTAAAAGAACATAGGTACTGAAGATGGGGCAAATTTGACATATGAAATTAACACTTTAAAATGTATAATTATTGAATATGGTACAGGTATGTTCCCTATCTATAGGTACTGAATATGTACCCGTGAGTATAGCATCAGAGTGACAGTTTTGCTGAGAGTGTAAAAATATAATACGTATAAATGCAAAAGAAAAAAAAAACATGAATAATTCATGTGCCTGTATACAGTGACTCTTTACAGGGGATATAGCATTGCACTAAAGCAATTACTTTGTGAGTTGAAACATTCATGAAGTGAACCCTTCCTAATTAACGAAACATGTGTTTACTCACGTGTGCTGTGTGAGATTTTGTAACTGATACACAGGATACATGGCTGCACATCGCTCCGTGTCCACTCCCTGACTAGTTTCACACAGGACACTGAACACCAATTCAGGTTTTACCTAAATGATCAGGCTATTATTAACTGACTTCAACAGCTACAGTAATTTATCAAACGTACACAAACATTCCTCTGGCATCTTGGGCCAAGAGAACTTAACTGTCCTCTCACTCTAGGTGGGTAGGATGCAAAATCGAATTCTGTTCCATCACTGCCACCTTAACTAATCTTTCCTAAATGTGCTTTGTTGTGACATATCTTCTCAGGGCAGCTTCTGAGAGCATTCTTGATCTACACATTGCCTTGTCTTCCACAGTTTCTTTCAAGTGCTGTTTTTAACATTATGCAAAACAGAAACTGTGAGCAGCAGGTGCTTTGATATCTTTTTTTTTTTTTGGCTTTCCTGTTTTGTAGCTACTCTGCCACATGTCAAATGGAGGCCATAACTGAGGAGGGATAGAACAAGGCTTGATGAGTCAGGCATTATTCCCAGCAAATATCATCAGCTGACTTTTCATTCAGTCCTTGACCTGCCTAACCAGCCAGAGTCTACTCTGTCCTAACAAGTTAATTTGGTCCTGAGAATGTGGAAATGGAGACATGACCAAATTTGCCTGTGCAATAATCACTGGTTTTCTGTTTGTTATTTATTACAATTTACAGAATATTATCCAAACAAACCTACGTCTTTAATAACCAAGTTTTTATCCTTATAATGTTTTAACTATGAAATATTTAGATGTTTATCTGCACAGAATGCGGCTTTTGTTTTCTTACCATAAAACCACACATACAAACACAACAGTGGATCTGATTCAGTGAAAAATGACTCTAGGGTTTCTAAGGTAAGACCCTGATGAGTTACATGCTTACATTTCCACTAATATATATATATATATATATATATATATATATATATATATATATATATATACTAATACTGAATTAACTCATACCACACACCACTCTGAGCTTGTGTGTGTGGGTGTGTGTGAGAGAGCAGGAGTGCGAGACAGAACAAGAGATTGTGAGTGTGTGTGAGAGAGAGAGACAGAAAGAGAACTTGCTTGTCCTCAGGCAATATGTAACACATTTGGGGCACTACAGAAAATATGAAATACGAGTTTAAAAATGCCCGGCTCAGCAAGAATAGCCAAGGACAAAGCAGGGGGAGCTGTTACCCCCTCAGGAGAAGCATTAAAACCTAGCCCCCCACACACCCACATCTATGTCCGGAAAGACATTATACATATGTGTTGGTGTGCAAGTAATGGGTGAAGGGGGCTATATTTTAGGCCTAATCTTTTATGTCCAGAAAATGGCCACCATCTTGAAAGCTGCCGTACTGTCTCAAGGGCAAGTTTTTCCAAAGGAAAAAAAATAATAAACAAAAGGATGTCCTGCAACTTTTGACTCACCTTTATTAAAAAAATCTCCTATTGTTTGGCATACAATGGATGGTAAGCTCCTCTAGAACAATATAGAACATTCATCTGTATTTGCTGGAGGACTGTTCAGTTTAAAATCATCTTGGTGAGCTCAGGACAGTCATGTTCAGTGTTATTGAGTTGTCTACATGAAGAGAATAAAGAGCAGGCCAGTTAAAAGCACATTTAAAATGCGTCTGTATAATGATGGCTGTATAGTCAGAGGTATTGTGATATCAGATGATGCCAAATTTTAAGAAACTAGTTATATTAGCCAGATTTGTCCCTTACATTAAATAATAGCCGATTAGTCGAAACATTGTTAGTGTCTAAAAGCCATTACATTTTGGTTGGATACGAAGGATTAAGATCTAAAATTATGTCATTAAATTGTCCAAGTGTATTTATTTTTATTGTGGTATCATGGCACATGCAGCTAAGAGAGCACTTCTATTGATCTTCAGGAGCTGAACAGTATACACAATAATTAACATTCTGAACATTACAAGGGAATAAATGGTAACAATTTACAAAAAGGGTACATTAATTAGGAGGTACTTTAGACAGTTTTAAGCAATAAGCATTACTAAAGATTAAGCAAAGTCACAATTAAGCATTAAGTAATGACAGAAACAAGAGACAAAACTTATTTTAGGATATTATAAATTCCTAAAAGAATAATAGTTGTTGTTTACGACTAATTGTGACATTACCTAACCATTTAGTAAGGCTTATTACTGTCTTAAGTATAATGAATTATGTACCAGTATTGCAAAATGTTACAGAATTAACATTTGGGTTATAATGTGTGGGACCCGTTTTACAAGAATTGAATTCTGGGATTTCCTAGATATTTCATTTGCTGCAAATAAAAGTGATAGTCAAATCATGTTTCAGTCAGCTGTTAAAATTAATTACAATTAATTTTATTATTAATTTAATCACAAATGCAGAGTCATTTCAGATGATTCTATATAACTGAAATATACAAGGTAAAGTTAGCTTGTGCTAGTAGACAGGACCAGCATTACTTTACTGCTAACATAGTAGTACAAGTCCTGTAGTGGGATTAGCAGAAATCAGCATTATTAGTGGAACCTTTTACACTTTTGGCTTGAATTCATCTTATGGCCCAGCTCTAATAGAAAATTTTCAGCACTCCCAACTATGTTTATGCAAATCACATACTTTTCAACAACATATTTATATTAAAATAAAGAACACGCAATCAAAATGCATTAGGAATGAATACATCAGGCTTTAGGAAAATTGATTTATTCTGACATAAAAATACATTAACAAGCGATTAATGTTCAAATAAGCAAAGATTGCAGAGGATTTTTACAAAACCAAAATGACAGATAAACAAACTGCAATCTACTCTACAACTAAGTTTATACAAAAACTATATGAGTGACCAATCTCTATGAAGAGAACTTATTGTACAGTCCACAGGTGATGGTCTACCAGGAGCTGAAGTCTCCGAACCCTGTCCTGCCTTTGGGTTTTTTACTTGCTGTTTCACTGGTGGATAGCTTCGAATCCTCATCATCAGCAGAGCGCTTACTGAACACAAACACACACACAAACAAACCAGATTAATCATTAATCAACTGTCTTATGCACTATAATTATGCATCATTTTGACAGCTAGCTGTCCTTTTCCTAATTCCTAAACCGAATCCTTATGAACCTTGCACAAATGCCTATGATTACAGTAACACTTCACCAATGATTTTGCAAACATTTAATAAAAGCAAATAGTGATTAGCGTTAGTCAAGAGCCCCAAATTCATTTATGGCTTTAAAAGTCAAGCTATGTATAGCAAACCTAGCGATGACCTAATGCTTTAGCTAAGAATATTGTATTGCTGTTGTGTTTTGTTTGTAGTAAATCACTCATTTACATGCATAAATGGCTTCATATCAGTAACACTGCATTGTGTAACTGAGTAAACAAAATTTCTAAGCATGATATGGCAACATTTGAAAGAAAATCACTTTTTCAGTGCAACAGTACATTAATTTGGGTAGCAGAAGTGCATAAAACCCCTCAAACAGAAACATAAAATGAACGAGACAGATGTTTGCGGTCTGTCTAAGTCTAAAAACATGGGATAAAATAAGCCACTATGATTTTGTGCTACATCACATGAATAGTACAAGCACATTAAAGCTGGCCCACCTCCTCATCTCAGTCTCTGCAAACATAGCATTGTATCCAGTGCAAAGAGAAGTTTAAACAGAGTAAAACATACAAAACTGAGGGCATTGAGAACCTCATTCTCTTTTAAAAGAACAATAAATGAAACTGGCCATTCGGAACAAGGCTGTTTAGACATGGGAAAACAGTTCTGCGCTGTTTGATCCTTGTGGTATTTTGACCAAAAGCATGTCACAGATTTCTATAAGACCCCAGAACTGTTTTACTTGTGGGAAAAGGGATATATTATGTTCCCTTTAAGGCAAGCAACATTTACATTTTTCTCATCTCTCACATTTAAACATAGCAACACTAGACCTATTTCAGCAGATTATTGGAAATGAGCAGACCTGTTCAATCCTCCAGAAAAAATAAGATATGTACTTTAGAAATGCAAAAGGTAGGCCAGTTTTTAATTAGGCACTTGCTAAGTTATGCTACATATTCAAGTGCAGGGTCAGTAATTGTGTATTTGTCTTAGTTTTACCGAAATATTTTAGCTGCTGGCTAAATGGCATGCAAAAAAAGTCATGCTTTCTCAAGGGGTAGTTTTAAAAGCAAATGTTGGGACCACACAAACACAAATTTATCACATGTTAATGGATATGATTTTATTTCCAGTTAGTCATGTTCAATGAGCAATGATGTAATGGAAACGTGAACCTAACTGTGAAGTGTGCAAACACATAAAACCGGGCCAGCATAATTTATGATGTGTATATGTGTGTGAGTTGCTACGGTCCCAAGGAGATTTGTGTGTGTGAGAGATAGACCAGTTTACACACAAACAGTAGGGGTGTTTGTGCTTGAGAGTGAGAATGACGAATTGAGTGCGTGTGATGGGTTCACAACACTTCGTGCTCCTGTTCAATTGTGTGTGTGTGTGTGTGTGTGTGTGTGTGTGTGTGTGAGAGAGAGAGAGAGAGAAATCAGTGGGGTGGCACAGGATAATTATACTGGTGCCCTACTGTGTCCACAGTGAGCCGTGCTCATATCCTGTACCCCACTGAGCAATGTTACGACCCCCAAATATCCACCTGCCCACGCACATGTGCACGCGCACACACACCTCATTAATCACACTCTCATCCACAAACAAAATTAAAGAATACAATGCCCTACAAAGCAATGGAGCTTCCAATGAATAGTTTTGCCCATTCAAAAAACAAATTATAAAACTGATTTGGGTTTTAAAGTGTGATTGGGTGAGGCACTTTGGAAGTTAATGTACAATAATCCATATATAAATAAACTGAATTCTGTTCTGAAGGGGAATTTCATCCAATTTTTCGACTAACATTTTAAAATGTTCTTGATTCTATAAGATGTTTTAAATTAAAATTGAAATACACCTTTCTAGAGAAGTCTAGAGTAAAAATTGTTGAGTGTTTATGATGTATGATAACTGTAGGCCTCTAATCACTTGAAGCATCTAATGACTGTAAAAAGTTCTTTCATGGACTACTATGACAGGAAGTGGTTAAAAATTTTGGATGCCATAGGAATTGTTTAGAAATAGTTAGGAATTAAGGTTTAGGGCTAAAACGTATACTGTTAAATTCATGTATAAAGGAGTGGTTAATAATAGCCATGCAAACCAATCAATGCCATGAATATTCCACAGTTTACTTATTGCCTGACAAGCTGAGCAAACAAATCTATAGTGAATCCACTTGAAATTTTCTTGTAAAGTTTTAGATCAGCTTCTAGAGCTGTCAGGTTTTAGAGAAATATAGAATTCTAAATCCATTCACCATTTTGGAGGGGTGCCAGTCCTTCACAAGGCAACACACACACACCTATGGACACTTTTCAGTTGCCAATCCACCTACCAATGTGTGCTTTTGGACCATGGAAGGAAACTGGAGTACCAGAAGGAAACTCACACAGACACGGTGAGAACACACTCCTCACAGTCACCCGGAGCGGGACTTGAACCCACAACCTCCAGGTCCCTGGAGCTGTGTGACTGCAACCCTACCTGCTGCGCCACCGTGCCGCCCTAATTCTAAGTTAAGAAAAATGTAAATATATTAATATTTTGACTAATTATTAAAGATATTATACAGCAATGACCCTTCTCAACTTAAAATATGAATCATGCAAAGAGCCAGTGATCAGGTTATTAGAGGTATCATTAGAGAAGACTCTAATTTTCCTAAGTCGGTCTGCATTTCCCATAACAGCAATAGACAGAAAATTAAATGAAAAGTGTGTGTGTGTGTGTTTGGGGACTCACGCAGCTGCCATGTTGATATATTTGCCGACCCCAGCTCTGTAGGCTTTGGGAGGTTGTTCAGTTTTGGGTTTAATGAGAGTGGACGAGCTCTGGGCTCTTTCTTCTTCCTGCTTCTTAGCTTCCTTCTCCCTCTCTGCAGAAATCTACAGCATTGACACACAAATACATCAACACACAATAACACCTTTATCAACAGGACTGGGTCAACACAGTACAAAGTAACATATTACAGTTTTAACACTTGTTTTCATGAAATAATCCTAAATCCTTGTGCTTTCTAATAGGTAAAGGTGTGATTAGGCTTTACAGTGTAAAAGTATTGATATTAGTGAAATAACCAGGTAGTAGTATGTATTATTGTTTGACATTTACATTTCTTTTTCATGGACTTTGGTAGAGACATACAACTGTATTTAGGCAAGGCTCCTAACAATTTGTAGCCTACATCTGTAACTAAATTACTCTTATTGGTAACTCAAGGGCTTTGCCCGAAACATGCTTTGTTGTCTGGAAAATCAGTGCCTTAGAAGGCAGTGTTTAGACATGAAGGAGCCAATAACTGTATCGCATTTGAGAGACAGTTCCAAGACATGACAAGATTGACTAGCATCAGGTGGAATAACCAACAACTATATTACTGCTTTTGACTGAGAAGAAAAATACAATCTGGATATTAGAACAATATACATGAGTATATAAAAAAAGCAGTGTTTAAAAACACTTTAAAAAAATTTAAATAAATTTTTTTTATGCTATTGACAAAGGATTATAGGAAATTTAAGACAGCAAAGGATACATATATGTTGCATTTATGTACCTCAGGATACCTTTTGTACAAACATTTGATTTAGATGTGACGCACTGTCTTGCTCCCTCAAGTAGGGAGCATTTATTACAGCCATGGAGTTCCTTAATGACCTGGAATTCAAACCATAATTGTGGCGAGTAGTGGTTTTACCCACTACTTCTACAAACCACTTTGCGGGCTCTCGATGCAGCACCACTGTAATGATGTAAATACACATTTAAAAAAAACTACAAATACAATTAGTGATAGGCAGCTGTGACCTAAAGCTTAGTGAACAGGACTTTGGAACCAAAGATTGTAGGGGCGATCCCCTCAACTGGGGGCTTTGGGGATGAAAGAACGCTGTCTGTTGGCTCAATCCACGGAGGAGGTGGCCTTGAGCAAGGTACTCTTGTACAACTGCACTGTTGTACAATGAAAATAAAATACTCTTCAGCTTTTTAAAAATACAGCTTATGCAACTTTGAAAGTTTTTTTTTCTTCAAATGATTAATGAAGTTACTTACATTATTTCTTAGTTAGCTTTAAAATACATTCGTGCTTACTTCTTTTTACTTGAATATGTAGTGTAGCCAGGACAACCCAAACCTTAGCATTCATCTGGCACAGAATCAAATGCAGAGTGTTGACCTTTGCAGAACTGATAGTGCAACATGAAAACAAATCACAAGATTTTTCACCGCGTGATGTGAGCACATGGGCTGTGTATCTGTGGGTCATTTGATGAATCAATACAGCTTTTCCAAAAATGTTTTGTTCAAAGAATGCAAAGCAATGAATATTGTGATTAATTAGTAATGTTATAAAAATTAACAGCAAGCTTTAATCAATTTGTAATACATAAAAACATAATTGCAATACCGATCGCCATATTGTCCAACACTAGAATAAATCCTACACATTATGCTATATTTTTTAGGCCTCAGAGATGTGTCTGTATATTTACAGTAACAGGAAGCAAGAGTTCACATGGTCTCCCTCCCCCCACACAAACACACCTGTGCATCTGCCTCCTCATAAGGATCCACAAACACTGTAGTACTTAGCAGCTTAATCTCAGCCTGTGAACAGAAAGAGAGTAAATGAGAGAAAGAGAGAAAAAATATCACAAATCTATCTGGGGTTTTAGGAGGATTATTGTCATCGTCTTTGAAGAATTTAATGTCCCATATAAATGAGAAAAGCCCTCTTACTGAACTGGGCCACGCTGGCTGGTTAGCATGTTCCCACTAGAGAACTGTACAGATTCAACATAATGTAATCAAGACACCAGATGAAAAAGAGGTCATAGTGTCTAAACCAAAACCTTCTGACTAAACTTATAACAACACATTCAGGGGCATGTCTTTTTAATTTGAACACTCCACAAAAGGTAATTACTGTAAGTAATAACATTTTAGTGACCCAGATACAAGTAGTGTGGTCGCCTTGACAGCAGTGGAGGGCAATATTTTATTTCTCATCCTTTGTACAAAATACTCTCCTCTTTATGCCTTGGATATTTATACACCTTGCAACACCAAAGGTTTCTTTCTCTTGCAAAGGTGTACAGATATGAAGTTTTGCCCTGACAGTGATATGTTTAAAAAAAAATACAAACCCACCTGTCCTATATTGTGATGGGCAGAACTTAGGGAGGCTTTCCATAATTCAACCTAAAGCTGAGCTTTTGCACACCTTATCAAATGTTATGTTTTGTTGATTTTCTAAATATAAACAAGCACATATGCTCTACGTACAACATTACGTTGCACATTAATGTACAATCCAGTATGTATAGCTTCACAATATATATTAAAAATTTTTTTTTCGAAGTGTTGCATAATACACATTTTTTAAAACTAAATTCATTTTCTCTGGCTGTTCAACTAGAAAAGTGGTTCAATTTTCCACAAGAAACAGTCCCACACATCCCAAAGCATTTTCCAAAACAAAAGGCAGTCTAATTTCATATAACAGCCTTCAACAAGCAGTTTTAAACTGAGTTCAGAAACCTGCTTCTAGCAGAGGCTATACTCTGAGAAACTGAACCTCAAAATATTTTACATTCACAAGCCAGGAGTTTCAGGAGTGCTCTGGAAAAAAGAAAACATAAAAGTACAGAAATGTTCATCACTGGGTTTGGTGATGACAGAGGAGAATGGGAGGGGGAAAGAGTATAAATGGTGGGTCAGAAAAAAAGGAAATAAACAAAGCAAAATAAAAGTGCAGAGAGTATTAAGTTCTGCTAGTATGTGAGTTTGAGGGGAGATCCCAGGAGAAATCCTCTTTCATGGCAAAAGCGCTACAGCATGAGTCAGTTCTGTTCCTCTGGGGTATTCAAACAGTAGCAGTGAAATATGAAGGAAAACAGCAGGAGTGATGAGCTGCTGCAAGGCATGCAATAAGAATAAATAAATAAATAAATAAATAAATAAATAAATGTGCCACTATTTATTTATGGCATTCCTGACTGGCACCTTTGAGCAACAGGAATATTTGAACAACATTAGACTGTTAAAATGAAAGAAATTGCTCAAGTACCTTAGGCCTGTCTGTTTTAGGATCACTCTCCACGTTCTCCATAGCTGTGAGAGCCTCAAACCCACCCACAACTCTGAGAAGAGAAGAGGGGCAAAGAGAAGAGTGTCTTTGTTACACAGCATCGAATATACTGCTATAGTTCCTAATATTACAATAAAAAAACAGAGTTGATCTATTCATGTTCCACCCACAAATGTTTTTCTAGCCATTATTGCTAGGCTGAGCAATCTTTATAGAACAAGGCCAAACGAAACCCTTCAGTAATTGACTCAGTGTTTTGTTACATTTTCTGGTGGACTATTAATTTTAAGTAATAAATATTTTGTGCAATATTAATTTCAAACTATATTTATTGCTTGTACACGTATAATGTCACAATTTCTGGAAAGATTGTGTGTAGTTTTTGTTTAATTATCTATTGTAAATTTAATTGTGTAATAGAGCAATTAACACCAATCTGGAATTCTAGTATAGCTTCCAAAAAGGAAGCTTAGTATTACTGTAGCAAAAAAAAAAAATTTAATACATCTGTGGGATGAGTACTGATAGACCAACTTCAAAGTCAAGCAAGTCATGAAACATTCTGGGGAAAGTGCTAGATATAGTAAAGGAATCAAGTTAAGATAAGATCTCTAAACATTATAAACATTGATGTCAAAAGTCCAAGGCATAACATTCCTATCTTACAATTATTTAATTATGCTTGCTTCTTATATAGCAAGTGTTAACACTTTGTACATTTTTATAGTGTACTAACTTTTCAGGTCATCAATACAGTTTAAATATACTTTTATAGATTTTTAAAAGCAATCTACTGATTACTGACTGTAATAATTCCTTATACAGTTTATAGTGTTTGTTTAAGGGATCACACAGTTGTACACAGTATCCTTTCCTCTTTACCAGCTGTTCCTGCAGGGCCTCTGGTTGCTGTCAAAGATTTCCTTTACAAGCAGGGCATATGTCTGCAGACAGCCAATAGGCTGAGAGTTCAGGGGTGTGTGAATGTGTATGGATGTGTGTTTTGGTTATTTGCATTCTGCACATGTTCCACAAACAGCCATGTGTGTTTTGCTGAGGGCATGATTGAGCTGACTGTTTGTTTGTAGGTGCAAGGGTTAGTCTGTTCATATTTCTGTAAAGTTTCTATGATTACAGTATTAATATTAGTGTAGATATGGAGAAGTTGGGGGTTTGTGTGTGTGAAAAACTGATTTTACCAGAAACACATCCAGATTTAAAATAACATATGCAACATCTGTAAATTATATTAAATGTGTTAAATTGTTTTATTGAAAACAAAATATTCTTTGGTTAAGGATAGGCTTAGGTTTAGAAAACTCTTTTTACATATAGATGTACTTGTATATTTATGTATGTATTTACATATAGGTACATACAGATTTCTATGAAAATCTGAGAAGGCATTTTATTTATTGTATTTATTTAAGATTGTATGTATTGTCGTAGGCTGTTAAGTTCAAGCAATTCATGGAAGGGTTTATTTCCACACATTCAATGTTCAGTTTAAGCCCAGTTTACACCTTGCGATAACAGTGGTCTTATACTTCATGGCCCACTGCATGACATGCTGCAGCTAAAAGGTTTTCTCAGATATACTGGGCAATCTCCAATCTACTAAAGTCAGTGTAACATTAAGATTTTCTGGTTATAATTTCACACCGTGAAAATTGTTGCTATAATTGAAGCAAAACTGCAACTTTACTTTTTTCCTTGACCTTACAAAGATGATTATCTGTTTATCTGATGGGATCTGTATGAATAGCCTACCAGTGCTATACAAAATAAATAGGGGCATGGCATGCGTGTGTATGTGTGTGTGCGTGCATATGTGTGTATACAGGAGTTGTTGGTCCAGACTTATGCTGACAAGCCTCTGAATTCCTCAGCCAGAGCCCAAGGATTACAACTCATTGCCAAATGGGCAAGACTGTCTGAAAGGGGGCTGCAGAATGTCTGTGTTTGTGTGTGTGTGGAATGTTCTATCTGAAGAGTAGACATGCTTTCCTCTAGGATAAGCTCTGAACAGTGAGAACAGCAAACATGACATTTACCACTGCCGTAGACACTCAGCAGCACAAACACACCACAACAGTATATACATTTTCAGAAATATGTGAAAAAACATATGCAGTATATACTTCTACAAGTCAGAGTGTGAGCTGCCTCTGACCTTACATGTGCGATTGGGAGAAAACCAAAAGGTAAATAACACAGTAGTAACCAAAGAAAAAATAAACGAATTACCTTCCAAACACAGTGTGTTTACGGTCCAGGTATGTGCAGGAACGGAAGGTTATAAAACTGCAAAAAAAAAGATTGAATAATGAGCTATGGCAAGACATTTGCTATTAAAATCATGTGAAATGTGAAGAATGAGTGAAAATAACTTACAAAAAATATAACTTCTCGTAATTCAAGACATGTTCAACTTTGGTGAGTCTGTAACTTTATTACATGATTTGACTGATAACTATGTTTTACTGTTTACAAATAATGTAATACATTATGAAAATGTCTTCAAGCATAATGATCTTGCATTTTTGATGTAAGCTACCCTTAAAATCTAGTCTTAAATCATGAGCCTTATTATCCAGTAACCACATGCAAACCGTCAGTTTTATCCAGTTTTATTAAAAAGTTACAGAAGTGTGCAGTTAACATCTTGACCTGCTAGCAGACCCTTGCCATCAAAAACACAATGAATTAAAAACACTCACAACTGAGATTTATTTGTGTTTGGTCCCGAGTTAGCCATGCTGAGCACTCCTCTGCCAGTGTGAGAAAGATTAGGCATAAACTCATCCTTAAATGGTTTTCCCCAGAATGACTCTCCACCTGGTACATAGAAGGAAAGACAGAAGGCCGTAGGATAAGCAAAACACAATAAATCAACAGTGAAAAACCAAAGGAGAATATGAATTGAAAAACCAAACGTAAAGTACAAAACACTCTAGTCAATCCTGAAGGGCATCATTTTCTTGTCATAAACAGTTGTGGATGATAGACAATAACAAATTCCATGACATTAACAAGACTGCTCCTCCAATTGCTTTTACTATTTGGATTGCAGCATAGCAACAGGATATTCCTATAATAATGAAAGCTGAAAATGATTGAGAAAAGTAGATTTAATGTGCTATAATAAAATATCAGTGACACATTTAGTTTGATATCCATGACAAATGCCATAAAACTTAATGTTGCAAAGGCAAATGATTTCTGCAGGGAAAAACAAGCACAGCAAACAGTTCCAGCATTAAGGAAAACAAAATGCCTTTTATTCTTTTTTCAGCCACATCAAGTCCATCTATAATAGGAAGATTTTCTGACTCCCACAGGAATGTGATGAAAACTTAAAAAATGAAAAATGATTACAAATTTCCTGATTTATACACTTACGTGTATTTTGTTTATCACAGTAAATATACATTAAATTGTTTGCAGGGTTTGGTACCTACATCTACAAATGATTTTTAAGAAAGCTTTATTTTAAAAATTAAAAAACACTTCAGCCAACTACTTAAATAAAATTAACTATTTCCACCGCAATTCATTTTTTTACTTTATATTTTGCTACCATAATATAGCAAACCTTCTGGACAAATGCTTGGATGCCATTTATTATGAACATCTTATTGCTTTTTATTATAGAATAAACCCATTTTTTTAAACTAGCTAAGAGCCTGTTCATTTAAGTTTAAAGAAACTCTACGTCTTGCCGAAAACATCATTTCTAAGAAGAATTAAATAATTTTCATTGATACTGGGGTTAGAGACATTGAAGACTACTTCAAAAATCATGAGCTTGTGTTTTCTGAATTAATTCATGGTGGCTCTGGGGGTATGTTTAGATAACTGCTGTACAAGCCAGCTTAATTAATTGTCAAAGTAACTGGTAAATTACTTGATTGCTAATGTAACTGGTAGTGACTCACAAAATGAGATTGGTGCAGGTTTAAAACACAACATACCAGCAAGGCTTTTTCAGATATAATAAACAAACGCTTACTCCAAAGACCCCTAAAGATGCTGGACTAATTAACTCCTTTTCCAACCCATTCATACATTCTGCAGGAGAGTCCACTGTTTGTATGTGTTTGTGTGTAAGCAAAGTTCATGTGTCTTTAGACATGACACTGCAATACTCAACTAAAATAAATCTAAATTAAACTCATAAAATGTTTCACACGAAGTGGCAGATGATGCCAAGTATTATTTAGGCATAGTGCATGCAGTATGTATGAAAACCTTTATTACATATTACATTTATTACAAAGACCACTGACCTTGGATCAGGCCTTTGCTGGCCAGCTCAGCAGCTGCCGGCACCACACTGCTTACCGATCTGACTTTCTAAAAGCTGAGCACCCTCGTAAACATTCCCAGAGTGACATTTCTGCATAATTTATGCCCAAGTTGACATTTCCTACCCCCCATGCCACTGACTTGATTAAAAATGGGAGTAGAGCAAACATTCTAGGAAGTGGATGATATTCCTGTCAGGTTAAAAATAATTTGGGAACATGCAGCTTTCATCTCTGCTGTGATGATCAAGTTGATTATGTTCTGTTTGTTGCCCTGTGGGACAGATCTGACCATTTTAGCAGTCACAGTTATATCGTCCTCTGCCCCCCTGACCCTCAATCATCAAAGATGTAATTATCGATTCTTAATGTTTCTTCACTGAGGATAAAGGAGTTTCTGTAAATCAATGTAACTCACACTACAGAAGACAGTATACTGGTTCAAAGGCCAGAATCATTTCTACAACAAAGTGAAAGGTGAATCTAAGTGAATTGTGTTTGGAGAGCTGTTTAATTGTGTATGCCAGTGTGTGAGTGAGAAAGAAACTGTTGGGGATATCAAGAATTATTTAAGATTTTCTTATATTAACATTCAATGAAATGATTTTCTGACCAGACATTTAACTCCTCATTTAAATGTATGTATCAGTGTATATCAATATACAGTTTTGTTACAGAATGATTTAACATCTGCATGAGCCTGAAAAAGTACATATCAAAATTATAACATTTGTTTATATTATGATAGAAAAATTTTTTTGCAATAAATCTAATCATATAATATATTTAACTGATTAATCAGTATAGTTTTAGTTGCTCATTGTTGACCCTATGATTTTTAGATTTTCCTCTTCAAAATTTAATGTGTTTAGTTATAGACATGAGTGGACAAAATGAGATTCATCAGAATGTATATCTTTTTTTCAGTAAATCAAGTACCGTCACCTTCCAAGTCAAAATAAAAAGCTAATAAGAAAATCATTCCTGTAGACAGGCTTGACCATATTCAAAGATGAATTCCATTTGAAGACATCTTTTAGAAGTACCTAGTTTAGCCCCTTTGTAACTGGCTCCTGTGCTAGTTCAGCATTTGCTACTGTAGCTTTTGGAGAACTGTGTTTGAAGTATAACAAATTTGTTGCTGTTTGGCTAGAGCACTAACAAATGTGCTGCTCACTAAAGAGTGTCATGTGAGCAGGTGTTCAAAAGGCAGCTTTCTTGCAGCTGCAATCATGTTTCCTTGCACTGTTCGTGCTAAATATGGTAACTTCCCAGACAAGTAAATCAGAAGTAGTGTTCTGTATCTGCATTTTGTAGTGAAACTTGTATGTATCCAAATTATTTTCTGCCTAATGTTTGCTATCTATTTAGTCTTACTGCAATTTTGGGGATAGTAATGAGGTAAGAAAAAAAAAAAAAAGTTTATTTCAAACTTGGGCTGCCAATATGTTATTGCAGTCAAGATTTGGTACTGAAGCAGTATGCAGTATTCTTTGAGAACCCAAGACCCCAAGAAGGCAGTAGATCTCCAGTTTGTCAACAATTGTTTGAGAAAACTTTTCAAATTTCTCTCTCTACAGTGTGTTTCATCATTAAATGATTCAAGGAAGGAATTTCAGTGCTTAAATGGCAAGGGAACAACCAAAAGCTGTGATCTCCAGTCCTTCAGAAAGCACTGCATCACAAAAGTTGTTCATCAATTAGTGATATAACCACGTGTCCAAGAGATTCTTTACATTTATGTAAATGTAAATAATTTTGGCAAACTTAGTCAAGCACTACAATTTGGAGTTCACATACACCACTTACTACATTACTATCCAAAAAAAGAAGCCTTATGTAAATCATGTTATAGAAGCAGTGTTCCAGATATTTTTAGGAAGAAAATAAACAGTGTGTGATGTGGACCAAAGACAAAAAGGACCATCCAACAAGAACAAAATCTAGAGTCTTTCATGGTTTTGGGGTTGAGTCAGTGCGCTTGGCAAAGGTAATCGACACTTCCATGATGGCAGCTTGAATGTACATTGAATGTGCATGAAAAGTACCCTGAAATCTGCATTTTCCATACTGTTCCAACTTTTTCTAATATGATGTTAGAAATATTAATGTACAGTTCTGTAATATGTTGGGTTTCTTGAGCATTCTTTATGCTCAAAAAGTACATCAACTGAGCCTTAAAATGGCAGATTGGGATGATCCATTCAAATTGGTTTCTTAGCTTAAAAAAAAAAAAAAGAAACAAAAGCAGAGCTTTACAGTGCTTTGGCCTTATTTGCAACCTTTGAGCTGATACACTGGCCACAAACTAATACACTAGTTGTTAGTTAATACAGTATCCACAATGCAATATGTCAAGATACTATGTAATACATAAGCTGTTTAGGTGGTTTAGTGTCTCAGCTTTAGATGCTCTGACTGCAGAGGAATGTACCTTTACTTCATGCTAAGCTGGCAACAACAATCAGGATTTTATCATGTCCAGGTTTGTCTAGCCCTTCATGTAACAAAAAAAAAAAAAAAAAAAAAAAAAAAAAGTGTGCAGGTGGTTAGTTTATGTATGTCACAGTTGACACAATTGACCACAACACATGACAAAATGCAACAGACTTTCTGAAGACAGAAGTCTTCCTTGTGAGACTAGAAGTTAAGATTGAGTTAGAGCGCCCAGCTCAAAAACACATAAGGCTGTTTTATGCAAACACACATACACACACATATATATATATATATATATATTAGTCAAAAACGCACACACCCACACACCAATTCACTCATGTAAAGCTGTGCAGCAGTCCATTAGGTAGGTTCATACCTACTGAAGCAGAGAGAAAAGCTCCTCTCACTGAACACATTTGTACCAGACCAAGGTCACCTTTCTGCCTTCAACTGCCAAAACTGCCAGAGATTTATATGCAGAGGTGTCTGAATATGTGTGAATGAGAAAATGATGAACAAGACCAAGAAATAGATGTTTTTGTTTGTGCCCTGTATTGCGGACTTACAAATTTAAAAGGAGGGCGGCACGGTGGTGCAGCAGGTAGTGTCGCAGTAACACAGCTTCAGGGGCCTGGAGGAGTTTGGTGTGTTCAGCAGTGTTCAGCACTACTGCTTAAACACAATTCACTGTGGTTTACAGCTAAACCGGTTTAACAGTACAGTGCTTTACTACAATGTGCAGAGGTTTGTTCTTATGTGCTTCTTTTTGGAATAAAAAAAAAAAAATCCATCATCGCTCTCAAATGGGGAAAAAAAAAAAAAAAAAGAATCACTCACTCACACACACACACACACACACACACACACACAAACACACACAAACACACACAAATGCCATTTTGTACATTATATCCCTCTAATATAACAATCCACCATTTACTTCCATGTAAGGCATCATAAAGACCTGAACATAACATCTGTGTTTTACATCTAAACCCAGTATACTTTTTGTTGTTTCTCTGGTACAGGCTAGTGCATTTTTAATGATGCTATCTCTATATATAGAGTGCTGGACTCTAGTGAAGTCCCTGCAGAAGGCCTTTGCTCATCAGTTCTTTAGATAAACAAGGGTATACTTGCATGGCAGCATCTCTGTGATTAAGTTCAAGTACCATAACCACTTTCTTTTATTACACCATCAGGAGCAATACATACTTTTACACTGTTACTAGAACAACCATGGGAATATCTGGCCACATATCTACAGAACCAAAGGAATTGCATTTTTCAACATTTTAATTTCTATCTATTGTTTCCTTGGTATGTGTTGAAATTACTCTCTGTTGTAACTGAGCATATTTCCCACTGAATACACTGATAACAGAAGAAAATATCTGTCTGTCGGTTTATATGATAAAGTATGTTGAGTTAACAGACTTTATATCATAGTGGGTCCTAGCACTTAATACATTAAAAATGCAGTTGAAAAAAAAAATTCTGAAGCCCTCCAAGTGGTGTTCTCTTTATCACACAATTAAAGATGCGGTTAGCAGTTGTTTAAGTAATTGTTCAATGGCGAGAAAGTTCTGGTTGCAACTGACAAAAGATTTATTTAGAGCTATGACTCACTTCACAACCGGCCTCCGTCAAAGTGGTGAATAAAATGACCTGTATAATTACCTCTACACCCACGGCTCTTCAGTGCTTTAGCACAGGAGCTGTGGCCTATCCAGAGGCAGTAAATCTTCATAAAAGTCACTTCAAATAGCACCATTCTAATGTTAAATGTACTTTTCCAAAATGAACAATCAGCCTGTGAGAGAATGGCTTTGTTATTTGTGCACAAGTGCTGTTCATCATATGCAAGAAAAAAATCTTACCTGTACCAGTGCCTGTGGGATCTCCTCCTTGAATCTAGAATAGAGAATTAACATAAACAATAATTCATATGACTCATAACTAAAAAAAAGTATCTACTGATTTACCTGTATTTACAGCATATGATATATTTCGGTCAGCATAAATCATAAAGCTCAACATGGATGCTTGCATTAACTCTCACATGTTTGTATGGCCAGCTGTCACAGGCTTAGCTAGAGAGTGAGGAGCATAAATAATGTAAGCAGGCTCAGCCTGAAAGATTAAGTTCTTCAATATACAAACATGTGGAGCAAACCAACTATTCTGTTTCAGTAGTATATCTCATATGCATGAAGCCATTATGACACAAAATCTGCTTCTGTAAACACTTTTTGACGCACACGTGTTGTGGGATCTGATGTGGATGCCTAGATAAAATATCACCCGTGTGTATAAAGAGTCACAGAGTGTGGTTCAATTCAGGTCAACTAACATCTAAGAAATTAGTACTTTTGTGATTCCTTAAGTAATGAATACACTTATCAAAATCAATATCAAGAAGAGCTAGCAGAAGATATTCCTAGGTTCTGAAATGAAATCACAGTTAAACCTCAGTTCCATTGGCGGTGGACATTATTTTGTAAAATGCATGTACAACATCTGACAAAACAGCAATTTGATACAGTTATGGACGATTTAGTGCATTAAAAAGAGTTAATATAGTTTAAATACAGTAAGCATAAATGTGCATTAAAATATTAAAAACATTTTGGGAATGTTCAGGTATTTTATTCAATAAACATATAGAGTAAATCAATCCTTACCATGAAGTTTCTAATGGAACGGTGAAATATTGTCCCATCATAGTAGCCTTTTTTACACAATTTTATGAAGTTCTCACTAGCTTTGGGCACCTTAGAGAAGGAGAAAACATGATATTATCATTCAGTAAAAACTGATTTGCCCTAACATAAAATTAAAACAAAGGGATTCTTACAAATCTTTATGTTTGCACTAGTTTTTTTTTCTGTCTTAACAATTACATTTGATTAATTTATTAAGTGCAGAAGAATCAGGTGGCTTTGATCATTATGCCAAACAAACACAGACTAAGTAAGAATTTAGAGCACATTTCACACAAACAAATGCTAGACGGCCAAGAGGATAGAAGGTAAAGGTGTAAACAGTCACTGCTGATTTGCAGGCACTTGTGCAACTCTTCAAAGAACTTAGTGATTCTGTTTGAGTTCTTCATTGATTTTCTAGGAATTTCAGCTCCTGACATATTCTTGACAGTTTTCCTGGTGTTTCTGCTCCAGGCTATAATGAAGCAGCCAAACAAGCCATCTCAAGTCAGTCATTAAAGTAGATATATTATGGCATATTTCTACTATTCTGTACTTAATGTTAATGGTAGTGGCAGCCAAATATCAGCCAGAATTATTAGACTAAGAAATGTTAAAAACGCCTGAAACATGCAATTCTGATCATATGGTGGTTGATACTGCTTCATCCATTAAACTGAAATGGAGTAAAATGTTCACATTCTGCTCAATGGCAAACCATTTTAATGTGATGTCGATTGAGGAAAAATTATGACAGAGATAATATGTCATATGATGAGTAAGGACCATTTCTCTTTGCAGGAAAACTGGTGTAAAGACTCTTCAAAATAATCCAAAAGGCAAATGGTATTTTAAGATTAGAATTTGAAAACCTTGCCTCACCACACACTTTGAACAAAACCACTGCGTTCACTGAAAAAATTGTGTTTGCCCTGGATATCAAAAACATGGCACAAAAGTCAATAGTATTTTATTATTATTGTTATTATTATTATTATTATTATTATTATTATTATATTTTAAAATTATGGGTCAAATAAGTTATTTCAAAATTATTCTGATACAACTCAAAACACACATATTCAAACAGCTATGAGAATAATTTACTGCAGAATAAAAGCTCATTACACAAGCCCATAAAAAATTAACAATTAGTTAATTAAATAAATAATACCAGCAGGCATTTAATTCAATGACTTTCAAGAGAAACATGCTGGGATAATCTGAACAGCAACTGGTTCTTTCATAGACTGTCAAAGTGTAAAATGTGGAGAAGGAGAGGAAAGTGGTAGACAAAAACAAAATGTTAATTCATAAACAGTGAGCTTCAAATAGAAACCCAGCACAGTGGAAGGAGGGGGGAGAGGGGTGGAGCCAGGGGAGGAGCCACACAAAGGCAGAGGGTTATTTTCTTATCACTGTGACTTCTTTTCTTTATCCTGATTTGACAAGCTGACTGCCAATAGGAGGAGGCAAAAATAGCTCCTGGTTACTGGGGGCAAGACTGGAGAGGGTTGTCACTATGCCTGCAAGGCAGCCTTTACTTCACCCCCCGCTGACGGACACAAAAACACACACACACACACACAAACAAAACCATTCTGGCACACACCATTCTCTCTCTCTCTCACATACATACACACAGACAGACACTTTCATCAGGAGGCCTACATTGGTTTTCATGAACAGGCAGAGAAAAGAAAGCAAAAAAGACATAAAAAGAAGGAATGTATTATCACAGTTTAGTAAGCAGTCCGTGATGTTTACCTTTAAATTTAATACCATATTGTATTTGGTAAAGAGTTATTCCACATTTTGTGTAAATTCATACAGAATGTAAACAAACACATTCCAAAACTGCACACGACAGAGAAACAATTCTTTACAGTGTTTCAGATAAAAACCATGAACTAGATTGTCCAGAAAATAAAACATTTAACTTATTACTCTCAAAACAACAGGTGAATTTACAAAATATATCTAAGTGGATATGAGTGATGTTTGTATTGATTAAAAAAATATTCAAAGAGACATGATTTTTTTGGATTTGTGGCTTCTATCATTACCATCACGGTAAGAATTACACATTTCTCATCAAAAACATCACTAAATACTTTTTATAATCATAAATATTGAATGACGTCAAAATTTTATAAACTGGAATTCCCCTTTAAATGAACAAATTTTGCACTAACTAACCACTTCAGTGTTTATAACATGCCCTAATTGTCTGTTTGTGCCTGTATAACCCTAAGCCTTATCTAACAATCAGAGACAGTTTTCCCTGTATTCAAAGCCCTTATACACATGCAATAATTAAATGTTTAACTTTAATTTGAGAACATTACGCGGCCATTTTCCCTAATTAACTACATAAAAGACTCCTCACTTGGGATGGCAACTGGAAAACTTGTAGAAAATCAGCAAGCTCTTTTAGCTTTCCTCCAGAGACAGAACAATTATGCACACTACATACCCAATACAATTACAGTTTACCTACAGTAGTTTGGAAGCTTGAAATGGCTGGACAGGTCCTGTAATAGAATCGGTTTCCAAATATCGTGTTTTTTCCAAAAGTAGGAATGACTATCTTTCTTTATAAAGATATTTCACTACTAATGATTAATATTGTTCAAAGAATTATGTTGCTTTTAGTCTTAAATTAAAACACTTAAATTTGCTTTCCAACTTTAATTACTCTAGCCGTACAGCATTGAAGAATTTACATATATCCTTGCAAAGGTATGATTCTACTACAGGAACATTTGTACACTATATAAACCTCGTCTTTTGTATAAATTATTCTGACAATATTATTTATTATATAATAAAATAAACACACACACACACATATATAAGTGCCCGGTCACCTTATCACAATGCAGTTCCAGATTCAAGTCTCCTTTGTTTGTGTGAAGGCGAACATAACCCTTCTTCTTCACATACTTGTAGCGTACTGTATCGTCTGCTATGGCATCTGAAAAAAGTGGGAGAGAAAGGAGGATTTCATTTTCCATTTCAGAGAACTGTCTAGAACATGAAGAGAAAAGGTCACTCACATACAAGTTTGTAATTATGTCTCATAGAGTCTACTGCATTAATGCTACCATGAGTAACATTTGCTCCAACATGGACTGGTTCACTGATATAATGAATGGCTGATAATACTGCCAGATGTTGATGGCACTTATTATGTTTGTTACTATCAGCAAAATTATTACTCGTTATGTGGTGATTAATATCAACACCAATATATTCAGTCTATTAAAAAAAGGTATTCAGATTTCCTGAAAAAAAAAATGGGGACATTAAAATGCAATAGAAATATTAACTGTGATTTGTTAACTCCTTTAAAACTTTATTAAACTGACAAAACTCAAAGAAAATATTTCCAATGATTTCTCTTACCACCTTGTGCTTTGTAAATATAAATACATTTTACATTAACTGCCTGCATCACACACCAAAAAAGCAAATTTTACAGAAAATTCATGTCATACATTACACTATAAACATCATCCTATAACATAATTCTATCATAAGATAGAAGGCAAAAAAGAAGTCTTTTCCAAAGGCCCAGCTTTGCATATAAAATAGAGTTTAAAAAAATGCAAGATTGGAAAGAATTTATATCTTTTATCATCTAACATAAACAATGTGCAGTGTTGCAGACCACAAATTATAAATGTGTTGATATTTACAAAACTCAAAGAGAATTGATTTTATTGCATTTTACAAAATGTCGCAACCTTTCTGGATTTGGTGCTTGTAATAGTTTACATGTGCAGCAAACATTTTATGAAGACAATTAAATATAGATTACATTCAAAATGCTATATTCTTATCATGATGAATGGATAAAAAGAAGTTATTCATCATTAGTTGAGCCAAAAATAAACTTTTTTTTTTTTTTTTACACATGTACACATATAATAGTTCTCCATATAATAATTTTCACTCAAACATACATATAATAATTCTCCATTGCATGAAAGTTATTGCTTTGTATATACATTTTTTGTGTATAGATATTTGTATTATGTTTAAGAGCACTCGAGCATAGTAAAAATTGTGAAAAAAATGTGAACATGACTGTAAACTGTGTTTAAAAACAAAGAAACAAAAACTACCTGCTTCATGTATGGTGGCTGGCGTCATAGCAGTGGAAGTAAAAGAGGCAGACACTCTACCTGTGGAGTAATGAGCCTAAAATAAGAAAGCGGGGAGGGGAGGGGAAAAAAAAAAAAAGAGAGATCACTGACAGTGGAATATGGAAATAATTTTTTTCTTCTTGAAGATCTGAAACTAAACTTCGATCGAAGGGTCAAAGTGTGATTGTGAAAGAGGAAGTAAGCACAGGTCACAGCCAGAGTTGAAGATTCAAGTGCCCTCTTTTCTCCTCTCATACTCTGAGCCACTCTAATGGCACAAATGACTTCTCACCTGTAACAGGCACTGTTCAAGAAACAGTGAAGTGTTTGTTTAATGTACTGTCTGTCTGCTGCATTTGCAGCATAAGGTCAGTTTCCACAGAGAATGATTAATATGTTGCACCATTCTTAGAACGGAAAAGTATAGAAGACTTATTCACATGAAAGACACAATAAAAGTCAGTGGGCAGATGTTAACACAACTTCTCATTGGCTTCAACTGTGAGTGAATGTTATTTCCCTGTACTTGGTGATAGAATAGTTTCCTTTAACTTCCTCTATTTAGTAAGAGAAAATAAATCTCATTCACTTGAAGCACACATTTAATAGAAGCCAAAGGACTGTTGTTTTAGCTTCAGTTTCAATGCCTACTCACTGGTGTGTAAGAGTATACTGAGTCAACAAGCAACAGTTCTTTTCTAAGTACATGAAAATTAGTCTGTAGTAATCATCCATATGCTTCAAAAATTTGGCTAAAAAAAGCTGGTGTTTTCTGTCAATGAATGATGATTCTCAACAGCAGAACTGTTCCCTCTCTTTATTTCCTTGTGTTATCACAATTTATGGTAATGTCCAGATGCGTCATTCTGAAAACCTCAGTGTCCTGTAGTGGCCTGCTGCTTCTCTCCACTGCAGAAAGATGCATGACACTCCAGCAAAGAAGCCAAGCTTGTCAGGAAGTATTAGAGTGAGCTACACACACATAGCTATGCTATAATGCTGTCCAAGCACACATTCCACCCATCTAAAAGCAACACAAACCAGAAGAGATGCCAACGTTTAACAAGCAGAGGACATCCTTGGGATGTATTAAGATATTTAGGGATTTCAGTCTAAAAATCAAACAAATTCAATAATGTGCAAACATCAGAGATTAATTTCCATTTACTGACTTTCCCATCAAAATTGTTTTTATGTACATTTAGTAGTTAGATATAAATTTCCTCCAAGGTATCTCTCTAAGGAGATTTGATAAGAAGGGGAAAAGTCAAAGTAAAATGTATAGAAAAAAAGTTTCCAAAACTAGGCTTTGGTTATATTTAGCTATTGAAGCTCCTTTTTTGTCAAATATATTTTCTGCTTCATCCTGATGCAACATGTTTACAATTTCAGTTTTGACTACAAATTAGATAAATCAAAGCATAGAAACTATTTCTATCCATTATAACCATTTCTAAGCAGACAAAATCTAGTTAATCCCTGGTTAATTTTAACCAAGCATGCATTTTTACATCCTGATTTTATGAATTTTCCATATACGTCTACTTTTTATTCATGGCATCGCAGCTTGACCCAACACCGAAGCAGTGAAAAAAAAGGGCTGACCTCAGATTTTACGATTAGAATTAAGGACAAACTAAGCTTGAATGCCAGGCTATTTACGTAGCAGTGTGTCAAATCCAGCAGTGGCCTGGCTGAAATAACCTGGCATTCATGCCCACAGCCCAGCCAATTAAAGCAACAGTTTTGTGTGAATAGGCTGAGCTAGCAAAGTTAATATAGCTGAAAGCATGGGGGCAGATGTGCCAGAACCTGAGCTAATATAAGTGGAGGAAAGAAAGGCCAATGTAATGTACTCAGTGCACAGAACAGCCACAGCACAGAAAACGTACAAGGGCTTGACTCATGATGAGTCAGAATTCTGGACACAGCTAAAGCCTGTTAGTCACTGGCTTATAACATGTAAGAAAATGTGTGTTCTTTTTCAATATTCAAGCTCTCAAATAAGGCATGACAACATGATCAATTTGTCATGCATTATGACAGTTGCTGTCATCTTGACGTTGGCTTGTACTGTGAGCATTTATGCTCCCGTGTCGCGTTTTGTGGACTGTGAGAGGCGTTATCTTCTGCTCCAGTTACTGTGTGATGGTGGCAGTGTCTGAGAGGCAGGATTCACCTTATAATGCAGTCACTCTCTTTCACATACACAGACACACAAGCAAGATGACCCACTTCATAGCACAGAAGTGTCTAAGGCAAACCCAGTCATGAAGAAAATCAAATAACAATAGCAAATACCTCACAAACCAAAACAATGCATTGCTCATACACCACACCTTAAAAACTATGCAGTAAAAAGCAATGTAGCTCTTTTAGTTTCTTAAGGATTCTTTCAAATAACGGATGCACTGACCATCTACATGCTGTATTTTAAATGCAATAGTATTTTTTTTTATTATGGTATGACTGCTGCTTCTTCATCTGTTCAATATTTAAAAAAAAATCTGATTTTCAGTGTCAGTATGATGTATTTAAGTTCTGTGATTATGCAAAACCCAGCTCCAATATTAAAACAATATTCTGCGATTTTTAGTTCTCTTACACATATATTACCCAAAAATTGTAACAAGAAATTACTTTAAAAATGTTGTGGCTGACCAAAATCTGTACTAAAATCTGGTGAAAGTATTGTCAAAAAGTTCAAAGAAGACCATTGCAGAATGTAAGATGGCAAAGAATTTAGGTCTATCGTTCATAATACTGTGAAAAGATTAAGGAAATCCAGATGAATTCAAAAAAGTCCGTTTGGGGCAAGGCTGGAAACCACTGCTGAATGAGTGTGACCTTTAAGCTCTCACATGACATTGCATAAGAAACTGTCATGCTACAGACATATAAAAGCCACATGGGCTCGGGAGTACACGGGAAAACCACTGTCACAGTTTGCTGCTGCATAAAGAAATGCAACCTGAAACAGTGATTTTAGTGACTTGTGCTGCCACTGAGGTTAAGTATTCTTCTAGTAAATACTTGATCAGGAAGATAAAGCTGGGTTTATTTCTGCTTGTGCTACAAGAGTGCAACTTCGAAAGACATAGCTTAATTGTGATAATAGTGAAAATAGTTCTTTGACCGGTTCTCTGATGAAGAAAAATTGGTTCTGCTGTGGCATAACTGCAAAGAACCTTTTTTAGTGCCTTTATTTCTTTAAGTTTAAAAAAAGGTCGTTCATATCTCATCTCAGCCGTAAGCTTTAAACGTTAGAAAAGAGAAGCAGGACAGCCACTAAACTACAATTTTAATTATGTTTTAGCTTTTTAGCTAGGCCCACTTTTCAGGTCTGGAGTATATTTACCAACATGTAAACAGCATGTAAATAATATGCAAATAGCGTAATGTTCTTAAAAATACTCATGTGTGTGTTCATGGAGTAGATGTCAACAAAACAATTCAAAAGCTTGCTTGCCTGCTGCTTCTTTTTTTTTTTTACTACCTAATTCAGCTACACTACATGTGACAGACGTCACAACACCAAGACAGAATGGGCCTGTAATATTTGTATTGTTAAAACCTACACTCTGCCAGTCAAAAACCGAACTCAGCTCTTAAGTCATCAAAAGAATCATAAATGAAACAAAAGAGAAGTCACATACGAGAAATTATTTCCTTCCTCTACAAAAAATGCAGAGAAAGAAAAAGGCTGGCACTCTCATAGAGCTTTCTGCACGCTGTACTTACTGCATTGAGTTTATCTGTCTTTTTGGCCTCAGGCTCTTTCATGGTAGAGGCTAGCAGATCATCTCCCTTATACTCCTTATAGAGCTCAGCCAGGGTCTCTCTCGTCTCCAGATTCGTGCTTTTCAGGTGATATGCTGGGTCCTGTTTAGCTTTTTCTTCATCTACAAAAAGAGGAAAATCAGACAATATGGTTGATTATATGATGGATATATATATAAAGTTAGAAGTTATAAATATATATATATAAAAAAAAAATAGATAAATAAAACCTTGCATTCCAAAAATGCATTGCAAACAAGAATCTGTGACATGTTAATTCTCTGGAAGTTTTATATGAATTAAAAAGCACTAAAAGGTTTCATTATCTTCAGTAAACAAACTGATTGTATTTTGTAAATATAAGCACTTAGATTTTGATGCCTAAAACACACCAAAAGCTGTGACACATGTAACACTGTTACATGCAGTTTAGATTTTTATTTTTGAACTAAGGACACTAATTGTTACATTTTGCAAGTGGAATTTTTGTGCATTCACAAGATTGATATAAGAGCTCAGCTGTTCAACAGTCCCTGGTTGTTGCTGAGTTTCTCCTCTTCATGACGTACCAAAGGAAAAGGGCCAGTCAAATGCATGTAGTCTGTGTCTATGAAGCCATGTAGTTGTAGCATGTACAGAATGAGACATGACATTGTCCTGCTAAAAAAACATGGATTCCCAGGAAAACAAGCCATCTTGCCAGTAGTCTATGCCTCTCTGAAAACCCAGTGTGGAACTGTATGTTTGAGTGAAAAGCCTACTATAGTTTGTTCATGGTTCAAGTGTTAATTGTCTGCTGTTTCATTTTCTTTAACTTTCAATATGTTTTTTGCTTTCATGGAAAGTTTGATGTTTCCCAAATTTGCATTCAGCTCCTCCTTAAGTGATATAACTGTAACAACAAAAATAAGTCACTGTTTCCCATCTATGGAACAGGAATAGAGCAACATCTTCATCTCTTTTCAATGTTCTGATATCTTGCCATTAACCATATGCCTCCAGATGCTGTTTCCCATTTTCCGGGCCAGGGCTGCGTGGAAACAGCAGGCAAACAGACAAGAGCTAGCAAACACTCTGAATTTTATAAAAAGTGTATTGGATTAAAATTGTGAACATCAACTTTCAATGATAACAGACAATGTGGCTCCAAAGACGATGTGGTTACATTTATCACTGTAGCATGTCAGTCAGGTGCAATTTTTTATGCAGTGCCATCTCAGGGCTCAGAGGCCCAGCTCATTCAACATTTGTGTCCAGCCTAACCCTACATGGACTGGTATTTCTCTAGGTCACTTCACATATTAAGTAGATGATGAGAGACCTAAATTCTTTGCAATCTTACACTGAAAAAAAAATGTCCTGTTTGGACTATTTGGAATTTGGCATAAAGTGATGAGAAACTTCCTATTTACACTGGCAAAGACTAAGCATTTTGTGAATGCTCCTTTCATAATTTTTGTATTCACCTACTTATAGTGTAATGTTTCAAAACAATGAGACAACTTTTCACTTTTATTTTGCTCCCTCCCAAATTCTCTCGAGTGCTTTGCAGGCATCAAATTCAAATTTTTTATATGTTTATTCTTAAAGTTGGTTAGTAAACACTGGAATATATATTCTTTGTACTTTTGTCAGTGAAATAAAATTTCAAGAATAAATAAAAACGTAATTAATTTTAAACAATGTTGCAAAGGTTTCCAGACCTTCTGGCGTTTGTATGTCTGTGTCAGAATCTAAAATATGCTATTAGAGAAAAGAATCAACTTAGCATGTTTGAGGCTTGTGCATGATGTGCATAATGCATATAGTATACCACACAATTCATGATAATAATGATAATAACAACAACAACAACGATATAAACTTGAATTTATAGACCGTCATTATATTACTCAATGTTCTATTACCCAATTACTATTACTCTTACAAAAATAAAGATGCTACAATGGTTCTCTGAATAATGCCATAGAAGAACCACGTTTGATTCGATAAACAACAATTTTTGCCAATATATTTAAACTGGTAAAAGACCTTAAGATCAAGTGATGGATTTTTAAACATATAAAAGATTCTTCACACTCACATATCTCTTAAACACAGTTCCTTATTCAACCAAATATGTCTCTTCTATGGTATCGATCAAAGAACCCTTTGTAGCAGCTTTTTTTTTAAAGAGAAGGGAGGATGTAATAATTATAAAATAAATAAATGAATAAATAAGGAGAGAAAGACAGAGAGAGAGAGAGAGAGAGAGAGAGAGAGGGGAGTGAAAGAGAGAGATGACACTTAGAACAGACACTTAGGACAATGGTAATTGCTATAAGCCTCTTTCTTTTATCTTTCGTAGTCACATTGGCCTTTTCACTTCAAGGCAAAACCATATAAAACTTTGAACACGAAGCATGTCTTAACGGAAAAATAATATTTAAGGGGACAACTATGTAAATCTGATGTGACTGAACTATTACAATACAGCAATACATACTGTGTCCATTTTTTTCCCCATCATAGTACATTAGCTGCGCTGAACTATGACAGGCAGGTCCTATGGGGCGGACTTTTCAATTCACTGTGCTGGCTAACAGAGTGAGTTCTGGTCTTAGATTTTGCCCTTCACACTTCATTCAGCTGAAATGGCCCCTTGATAAGATCTGCCTCATTGCCTAATTAATCTATTCAAACCACCATGGCTAGAGTAATCTGCATTACACGGTTACTTAATCAAACTTAACAGCTCTAATCCCACGATGAGAAGGTACTGAACATCAACATAATGCATGAGAGTCACTTCCCTGAACTGATGGCCAACACAAAAAGTCTACATCTTGTGTTGAATTATTCAGAAAATATCTTTACCAGATAGATAGATGGTGGTTAATAAAACCCGGCATACAATGTGTGATTTTGGCCAGATTTAAAAGCCAGACTTAGCCAACTGAATTTTAGGATTATTCACAATTTTGCTTGGTCCATGTCTCCTCTCTGATTTTGTGGAATTACAACATGTAGCATTGTAAAAGTCAGAAAAAAATAGACTTTCTCAAGATTTTTGTTACACAGGGTGTCATTCTGCTGAACTGTGTGTTTGTATGTAGACAAATCTCCGCTGAGTTTCACACGCAGTGTGCGAGTTTATCACCAATAAACACGATTTCCAAAATTGCACAGTGTATTTATGGCTTAACATATATCAAGTAATGCAATTTCTAATATGAATTTTTATCTAACATTATTAAAATGAATAAATCATGGAATATGCATTGAAATGAAAAAACTAACCAGGGTCCAAAACTTTCAAGTTGTTCTTCACATGGAAAAAGTTGGAGACGTTGAATTTATCCAAATTAGTTGGGTCCTAGAACACAATCGATGAAGAATGATTTGGTTATCAACCTGTTTTCCATCAATATAGAAATATTTAATCCAAACATTATACAAATTCATGAGACAAGGTCTGCCTACACTCTGGTTAATATGTTATGAAAATTTACAAAATAGCACATTGGCTCTATCATTCAGTGACCCACCAATCAAGAGTGTGCGATCCAAACAGGTCAAAGAGTGTATCCAGAATCCAGCAGGGCAGTGTGCCCATCCCGCATCACAATTTCACTGCCCTGTTCTCGCCAACACCAGCATAAAACCCCATCAAACTGACCCTAATGCCACTTGTCCTAATAAAAACCAAAAATATTTGACCCCATATTCTAATCTAACACCTTCATATGCCTAAATAACTTGCCTCATGTCTTCTTCTGTCTCTTGCTATTTTAAAAACACTGCTGTGATCTTCCTGTACCACCACAAATTCAAAAAGATCTGACACAGAACAGAAAGAGTCTGTCTCACTGTCCTGTCCCATTTCTGTGTCTAACTCTCTCTCTCTCACACACACAAAATCTGAACACTATCATTACTGGAAAAATTATAAAAGACGTTTACATGCACAATATTAATATAAAGTGTTTGGGGATACAATGTTAGTTTTTTGGGAAAACTAACAATGTAATTTATCAGTTAAAGGGGAACATTACTTGTTTTATTTTTTTGAAATACAAACTAATTTATATAATTAAGATGTACACTAAAACTTCAAGAAGTCTTCAGATGTTGGACACACAAATCTCCAAGAGATTATGGTGCTTTGGAAATGTTCACAGTAGTGGAAATCACCAATTTATTGGGGATATTGTCCAGATACTGATAACCATCAATATCAATATGCCTTCACTATTTAGGTAATAGAGACCCAAACTATCTCTATAACAGATGGAATTTATTGTTTCAAAGCAAAACCTCAATAATTTTGCTAAAGCCAGATTCCTGTTGCCATCACTCTGTTTATAAAAAAAATGTTAGCTGTTCCAGAAGCAGTTTAACATGAGGATTAACATATCACACACAGGCATAAGTCTAAATCATCAAAGGGCCTTTCCACAAGATTGCATCATCTGATAAGGCTTTGTGACTAGTTTACTATAATATACTGCTGCAGAGCACTCCTGTAATACAGGCATTTCTAAATATACATACACGAACACATACATGTATTCCACAAACACACTTCCATCTTTCAGACACATACCTGCAGTGTGATGATGTCCTGACGAGTAAATACCTCATCAGTCAACAGGTCTTTGTAACTTTTTGTCTTGATATTTAATTGCTCCACAGCCTAGAAAACACAATTTTTTTTACATGTGTGTGTGTGGCCACAATAACGTGTACATTTTTAGCCAACAGCTACTGAAGTCTGCCAACAATACATAGTTCAATAATACTGAACTATGCCAATAACAGTCATGCACTTGAACTATGAGGATAATGTAGCTATATAGTACAAGTTTAATTATCCTATACACTCACGTATATAAATATGTGGCACTTTGTAGGACAAGAGCATACTGATACATCTCAGTATTATAATTTCAATTTTAACATTAGATTCATTAGGCATAAAAGCATGTCTCATTAGAGAACCACTTTTGCAAATAAAAGCTGAATGATGATGCTATAAAACCTAATTTAAACATAATTTAAAGGTTAGAGGAAGAACCTGCAATTTGGGGTAAGTATGTGATAACGTAGGCATGAAGTTTGCAAGATTCTGATCTGTTGGTTTTCATTTTTTGTTAGCTATATCAGCCTCATAGCTTCAGTGCAAAACAGGTGGTCAGGAACACCACACAAGTCTTGGTTGATCACCAAGATTTTAATGTAAACATAAAAGCGTGTGATTATTTTATTGCATGTATTTTCTTAACACACAAAATATATGAACTTTCCCACATTTTCAGCGGTAACTAGAGCTTACCTCATAGGAGAAAACATTTCCTGTGACTTTGTTGGCCACAATGTGGGAATTGTTGGTGAAAACTGTGTACAGCACAGGACAGTGGTACTTCCCTTTTGTTTTTTAAAGAAAGCAAAGATACATTAAAGGATATTATAGAGAAATGATTCACATCCAGTATGTATTTATGTATGCATGTGTGTATGCCATTAGTGACATGTATCTCTAGTGTACATTTTTTTCTGAGAGTGCATAACTAGCTAAAATAATAGCACAGTAGTCTAGCCATTGAGAAATTCTTTTCCAAGCATTAAATAAAAAAAAAATACGGAAATTGTTACTATTTATGTTTAATTATGAAAAAAAAAAAAAGAACTGAAGCATAGACACAAGTTTACCTTCATTGTTTTTAGCAAAGTTAAGCTTGATGAGGGATTTGGCCTCTAGTTTCTGAAAGTGAAAGAAAAAGAAAGAAAATAAAGTTGAGAGAGTTTGCTTTTCAGTGTGTTTAAACAGATTATGTCTCAGAACAAGTTTTCACACAGCCCACTGAAAATGATCTCGTCACACTGTGGCATCATTTTCGGCTGACTCACATCCTACACAAACTCAAATACACATGATGACACATGTTCAAAGGTGTTGTTATTGCCAGCTCATTAAGTGAGCTTTAATGCTTGTTCAGTCAGTAGTAGAAATTCACATTTGATCCTTTCCTTTACTAATTAAATTAGGGTGGTAAAGTTAGATGTGGACTTATATTTTTATAATCACAGTATTTTCTATTATTTGAATAACAAATTATGTCAACACCTATCAAAAATATAAAAGACAATATGTAATATTGTCAATGCTAATCATCAGTGAACAAAAGAAAAATAGAAAAAAAGAAAATAAAAAGCTCAATTAATCATTATGTTGACTATATTGCATATATAATTGTATAGGTTTATAAAAATGAAACAAGCAACTAGCAGTGATGGCAAAATACTTTCTTTTTATGTTAAAATCATTTGCATATAAATAAATAAATAAATAAACTAACTTACTCCTTATCAGTATTTAATAATTTGGTATGGACATGTTTTAAAATAAGGTCCAGAATATTACATGCCATTGTAAACTGAAAATGAAACCATATTAATCTATAACAGATGTTGAGCATTTTTGCAGTATTGGAAAATGTACCAAAATAAGACACTATCATATAAAAATGTATCATGAATTTTGTGTATAACTATTTGAATTATTCCATATGAAATGTCTTTCTAATCCAGTTGAATCCAGTGTTATTCCTAGATTGCTTTTAACATCTGATTTTGTCACAAAGCAGCTTCACAAAATCCAGGGTCTAGCTCCAAGATAACAAGCTGATATGACATTGGAAGGAAAAACTCCCTCAGAACATAAGGAAGAAAACTTAGAGGATCCAAGACTTAAAATGGGAACCCATCCTCTTCTGGTCTGAGTAAACAAATAAGGACTGAAGAATATTAAAGATATAATGAGTATACAGTGGTTTGTAACACCATGTTCTGAGTAATGTTAAAAGCTGTGTTAATAATGTGTAGTGAGAGGCAAGTGAAAAATGATCAGCTTTAATTAAAGCCCTGTCACATGAATATTTTTCTACAATTTAATATTTTATGTAACATATAGGTAATTATAACAGGGAACAGAAGTGAACACCAGACCAAGCTGCATTTATATGAATAAATTCAAATTCTATTAGTAGTAGAATGCTAAACTATAGAGAGTAATGCTGAAAGTCCTAAGGGACTATATGCTTCAGGAAAGAAGGATATAGGTCAGACTTATACAGCGTTAGAGTTCTCACATTCATCCAGATCTAGAAACAGTTATGGCTTTGATGATAATCTGCAATGGCAGGTTGGGGCTGATGCTGATGATTCAGCACTCTTACTTTAGGCTGGTCGATAAAATCTACTTTAGCCTAGTTCTGAAGAATGAAAAGGTGCATTCACATGCCTAATGATCTCTGCATCACCAGTTAATGAAGACTGCTAAAATGTCTCCTCTGATTTAGCCAGTCACTTGACATGTGGAGTGCTGGCATCTCGGGAAAAACAGGTTCTGGAACACTTCAGTGCATAGCTGTATCATTCACAAGGGAGTATTAAGCCAATGGACTTTACAAATGCACTACATGGCTCAAGTTAACAAGGGGCCATTTGAGCATGTATGGATGAGCAAATAGATGTAAAAGCTGCTGGAATATGCACACACACACAAACAGTCTCATTACCCAGTTTCAAGAAGAATATTGTTATGCTCATAATTGAAATTACCTTTATCACCTAGTAAGATGCCTAGCTACTGTCAGACAACTATAGCCTATTACCTATTTTAACATTATTTCCACTGATGATATGCAAAACACATTCAGGAATAGTTGGGATTTATGTTCACAGATCATTTCACAAGATATTTTTTCTTTTGCTGTAGCAATACAGACACCAATCCATGAGCATTAGTTATCATCTCTGAAAGTAGTAAGGTTAAAAGCTAATTATTAGTTATTTACCTGTTACATCTCTGTGTGTGTTGTGATGGAGGTGCTTGTGTGAATACATTAATTCAATTTTTTTCTTGTTTTATTATTATAATCATGCACAAGATAAGATGCAAGATATCCTATGCTAATCCATTAGAGCTTCACATAGGGCCCACCCCACTCTCTTCCTAGCGGCAGCCACATAATTTCTATTGTTCCAATCCTACAGCTACACCCTAAGGTTGCAGTGGCTGTTTATGATTTGATCAGCAACTGTTACCCTTAACATCTATGGTTATTCATTGAGCCCATTACATGAGTACCCAAACCACCCACTGTATCACTAGCTCTTTACAGGGGTCATCAGGTAGGCACCTACCCTTATCAGTGTTTTGCTGAATTAAGCCCACGACACCTTCAGAAGGCTCAACAGTGAAGTCTGTCGTCCCAGACCCACCTCACTCCAAGCTAGCTTTACAGCCCTACCTTACCCTTAAGTATCAACAAACGTAAATTCACACTGGCCTCCCTGGTGATTAAGGCTGTACCTAGCCCCACTGGCACCGTTAATGCATGCTCAGTGCCACCAGTTCTTAAGTGATCTTTCCGTGCTACATCACCAACCACTACAATATTACCTCTGCAGTGCATTTCCACAACTAGTCTGTGTTCTCCTTATCCACAACCACTGACTAGGCCTTCAGCTGTTTCTGACAACTCCTTCACAGCTGCCCTTAGTTTCCGGCCCCTGATGCTGAACTGCACAAGCAGGGATGTGGCAGACTTGGCTACAAATCACCTAACACCTATCTCCACCAGTCTAACATGTGCCTGCCACCCAAGTTCCCTCATCTCAGCCACCAAGTCCACGTACTTCTTCCTTTCGAATGCTTCAGTAATTTCCAATCTCGTGCTTCGCCCCATCTACCAATATTTATATGCTGTGCACACTCTCTAATACGTTCACCCTCACGCATAAACCTAATAACTTTATTACTACAACCATATGTTAATGTGTTTACCTCTAAGCGTTTGCTGTCCAACAAACATGCTAAAACCGTTAGCACCTGATTATGTCTCCATGTATGCCACCCTTGCGACAAACTAACCTTACAAGCTGATAGAACATGCTTCAGTGTGCCAACCCCTGTATATAATCTACAACTAGTGTTGTCACCTACCCACTGTCCAAGATTTTGTGGAGTTGAAAGGACATCATAAGTTGCTCCAAGCAAAAACTTGACTTGTATCCATTGCCCACAATCCTTGCCAAGTGATCTTCTGTCGATATCATTTAGTGCTGCACTATACCATCTACCTAAACTGTTCAATGGTCTCTCCACCACTACATATAAAGATTGAATTTGTCTATCCAAACAAGCTTTTCCTGCTGACATACAGACACCACATACCTGCCAACAAAGACATGTCATCATGTCAAGGCAAAAGTGCAGCCTGTCTGGGGTAGATGTCCATCTACTGTAGTTTTTTCATAGTCGCTGAAGAAAGACTGTTTGCAAGACGATGTTTGTTCCTTTAGGGGTCAATCTTTTTAAAAGAAGAGCTGTTAGGATGATTGTGATTTATTCCTATATTGGGGCACACTTTTGAAAATGATGCTTTGAATGACTATGTTTTGGTCTGTCCGTTTCATACAGCCTGTTCTTTTCCTTTTTAAAAGTCTGTGGACAAATTAAGTTTTCCTTCTTTTTTACAAAGAAAAGGTAAAGAAAGGAGGAAAGAATACTGATACATTTTCTGTCCCTGGGTTTGCTCCCAGAATCTCAATCACTTGTGCAAAATTGAAAAAAGTCAAAAATAGAAGCAGTACTGGAACAGAAAATAACAGATTATAAATCCACATTAGGTGTTGCATTGACAGCAGTTCAATGTTCACTCATGGAAGATATGTGATGTTAAACAAAACATATGGTCAGTGATCAAGCATGCCACATCTCCTGAAGCCACATGCAATCATCTGTCTGTTATATTTTCAGCCAATTCCTTTTCAGGACTTTATCTAATTGGATAATTTAACATGGCATTAAATGTCAGTTACTCATCTTTGGACCTAGCTAAGCTGATCATTGAGATTTTGATGATGCAATGTTTTGAAACTGGAAGAATGGCACACTGGGAGTTATGTGCATGCATTTATATATGTATTTCACAGCAGAAACCTTGGTGGGAGGTGAGAGCTTGTTAGCAATCTAGGGAGCTCATGTTAAGCCCACGACATAAAAAACAATCCATACATTTAAAAACACACACTTCAACATATTGACCATATCCTCTGCTTTAAACTCCAACACAGTGCTGATTATGTTAGCTTGGCACCACAATTTGTTAAGGCAATGAAACACTTTACTGTTTCCACTGTCTCTACTGATATACAAGTGATCAAGTCATTATTTTGATTAAATTAATTCATTTAAATCAATTAGAAAGAAAGAAAGAAAGACTCTAAACAGCAATCAGAGGTGTGACACACTATCAAAATAAGCCTACACAGTAACAAGCATGTGACTGAATGTTAGAGTGTTTTCACACCTACCCTGTAGACCTTTGGACTTTTCGAAAAAGAACCAAAAGATGGTTCAGACAATATAGTTTGTCTCTGTCTGGATCAAACTGAAGCATGGTTCAATTTGTTGGCAGTGTAAAAACACTTTTTTGGATGGTTCTGACTTTGACCAATTACAGGATGTTGAGGCAGGCTAAAGTCACTCAATAAACATCATCTTTATCACAACATTTTGCACTTTGGAATTAACCACATAAAATCATATGCCTTATTCAGATGGGACTATTTTTACTTAGGTAAAAGGGGTAATATTATATACAGGACATCTGTATAAATGACAGAGATGAGTGTGAAGAGACAATTTACACATAGCCTTCACTCTAGAAATAGTACAAAACTTTTCTTTTTAAAAATCTGTTACCATAGACATTCCACGTTGCCTTAGATGAAAACAGTGGGAAATCAGTAAAGAGTCATCTGATAAAAACATTTTTTCAGTGGTTATGCATGTTTTAACATTCAGAATTGTACACAAGGAAGAATAACATAACAACTCAGTCCTGTCTCACACAAACTATCATTAATCAGCCAGTGCAACAAGTTCAGCCATTTAAGGGGAAACTGAAAACGCAAATAAGGAGCTGGCAAATAAGTATTGCATATTATCACTGCCCAAAGAAAAATATTTATCTACAAAAGATTAGCCTTAGTAGAAGGGAAAAACCTTAAATTTCAATAAAAGTCTAGGTAAAAAAATTTGATCCAAAGTTATTTTGGAGCATTTCTATTGGTCCATTTATCATAAAATTGTCATACAATATTAGGGATAGCGGTGTGCAAATGATGTAGAAAAAAAAGAACAAAAAATGTGGAGATAAACGTTTTTTTCTCTGGACAGCAACAATATGTAAGCAATGTGTGTGTTACTTTAAGTTGGTTATTCAAGCTGAAGTTGGGGCTGGAAGTTGGTGTTGCTCATAGTAATATTATTGTGGCTTATCTAACTTCCTCAGAAACATCCTGAAAAATGTATGTAAGCAACTGAAGGAGGGGTAATGCATTTTGTCACTATTTTACACAGATCTGTGTTTCAAAAGGAAGTGAAATGAGATAATATTTATATACAATGTCTGCATATATATACAGATATATTGTACAGCTCTATCTTAAACTCAGAAGGCCTCTGAGACTTTAATATTAAGAGGGGCCAAGGTTTTGAGTAAAAACTACATGGACAGCTGGAATATACTGTTTCTCCTTTGGAGACTTTAAGAGGTCCAAATTTGTTTGCTGCATTGGTTAAACACAGGAATGTGACAGTCAGGAAAGACATCTGCCCACATTCACACAGTCTCACAAACACAGACATGTGGTGCAGTATATAGCTGCTACTGATGCTAACACAGAAGCATGTTTGTCTGTGCTGGATATAACAAGTCCAGGCATGTCCACAAGACTGCACTAGTCATTCCCTCCAAATCATCCCACATAATACCTATATCATATGGAGTTGTTTAACTCCAGTAAACTGTTATTTATGTAGAAGCTTATTTAACATTAAACTAAATATATTAAATTATAATTTTCATCCTCATTTATTAAATTTCACTACTGAAATCCCAAGGGTTTTCACATTTGACAAAACAAATGTTTTTATGTTGTTACTTTTAAAAGTACCATATTTGTATTAGTATCAGGTTATTTGCCTTAGTATTACCTGTATTGGTACTGGAATCAAATATTAATTAATAACACACAGACAGAGAGACAGACACACACCCAGAAAAACATTTTCAAACATGTAGTGCAAGTTCCAGAGCCAGTCCAATACAAACAAATGTGTAAACACACGTGGAAAACACTGATACAAACACAGTGTAGTAGAGATATGAACAAACACATACTACGGGATCCACACAAACCAAATGACAATGCTATTTTGTTACAGCTCCAGCTTTAGCTGCGGAAAGCAAACTGGCCATGCATGCAATTCTCCTTATAATCCTAATGGCCTCTGTAAATTAAAAGTACAGCAAAGAGTGTCTGGTAGATTAATAATACAGCACTAAGCCGACGCCAGCACTGAAATCCATCATCCTGTACATGAAGGACAGCTATTATGTGGTGTAATAGACATAGATTAAGAAAACTTATTGTATGCAATTTATCTTTAGGGACTGTTAACTGGGCAGACATAGAATTTATCTTGGCCATGAGGAGACAAATAAGAGATTACAGGTATTGTCACTGCATTAAAAAAACATGTATCTCCATTTTTGCTGATTTTTAGTTTACTACATCATTTGAACACAGCAGATGAAGTTATGTAAAAATTTCACGATGAATGAACCAGCAGAAATGCTCCAAAATGACTTGGAATAAAATCTTTTTATATTCACTTCCACTGAAAGGTTTTTTTCCTTCTCCTGTAAAGGTAGATACATGCATTTAATTGGACAGGGACAATATGTATTATGTTGAAGCAATGAGCAAGTATTAGTTGTCAGTTTAAAAAGGACAGCAATGCATTCATTTGCATTTTAAAAACTTTTAAAAGGCTCAGTTGTTTATTTTTTATTTAAGGGTTTTGATAGACTTTGCATTGTTTGACATTTTTTCAGTTCTAAAACAGAATAATATTAAATTTACATTTTTTTTGTTTTGCTTATTTATTTAATGACTGACTGATTGAGAAAACATTCAAAAGATCAGTCAATAACATACAATGCCTGACCAAAAAGAGGAAGTTACTCAAATCAAATCAGAGTATACACATTTTTATATAACCCTATTAAAGATTCTGGGGTATCAGTCCAGTATCAAATAATAGTGCAATGATATGTAAAATATTTTTGAACGAGGTATACTTTAGCCCACTACAATAATCACATTTTAGTCCCTCAAAATTGAATGTTTAGTCACCCCTACCTTACGCAATCAACAAAGAGATTGATTTGTGGTAAATACTTGGGGTTTCAGACTGTTCTGAAATAGAAGTGATGTTTTATAAAAATGTCCCTTTTTAAGAGGGCACATGTATAAATACAGTAAATGTAATAATTGATATGATATCATGATACTGTGATGTTGGTAAGGCCTAGTGGTAACCCAAGGATGTGTTCTATTTTTGGCAGTCATTTCCCTGAACTGTCTAAGAAAACAGATTATACTTATGCCACAGAGAGCATAAAATATTAAAGAAATGTTTCCTGACATTCTAAGTAGAGAAGAAACATTGGATATTTATACCTTCTCACAGCTTTAGAGACTCTACTGAATAGAAACACAGATGATCCTACAGATTTAAAGATGCACGACTCTGCTTTGTGTTACATAATACTCTCATGCCCTCATCCCACCATTTTTAACCAGGCATGCTGACCAAGAGGAGTTTGAGGCTCTCTAGTGGCTAAACATATGCAGTGCATCACATAAAAAAAATTTTTTTTTGTTTATGTTTTGGGTTTTTAAGCTTATCTTCTCTTTTGACAACAATTTACTGATACTTCAGTTGTTTTAGTGTGATTAATATGACTGATAAATGGTATATCCATGTTTAATCTTCATAAACTAATGTGGTGTATCCAAAATTATAGGCAGCGTGCAGCATTTTTAAATATAGGGGTGTAAAACAGCAATGCACTGCAAACTGCCCAGTTATATATTTCTATTTCACTATTGACAGCATGGAAATGCATGTGTACTGGCTACTCTGAGGGTACTTTTTAATTTATTGAAGGGGACATAGTCTCTGAAAGCACTGCAGAGAATAGGTTAGGTAACAAGAGTTGCTGCTGCATTCCAAAAGGCTTAAGAGTATTACAGATATGAGAAATGCATAAGCCTTTAGTGAACTTTGGAGCCTACCTCTCCTGAGATGGGGTTGGTTCCAAACTTCTTAATCCAAGGAACTATGCTCCTGGAGAAGGAAATGCAACAATTTATCATGCATTTTTATTGACAACCAAACCAAAATGTTTAGATAAGAAGCTAAATATTCAGACATTGTGTGTGTGTGTGTGTGTGTATGAATTATGCAATTAATCACTTTCAGCACATATGAAAAAGTATATTTTTCCCCTATACTTGTAAATGTCAATATATATTCTACTACATTTTACAAGTCAAACTAGTATTTTAGTTTTTTTTTTTGAATATATAGAATTTCTGACATGTAGAAACTGTACTTACATTAAGTCAAAGACCACACCATCTGGGGTGCACATTGGATATTCAAAAGGCTGAAGAGACAAACTGTTGAAAATAATTGCAGAAAATGTAAACATAAGTAAGAAATGGTACTAATGTACAACTCTACAAATATTTCAATAGTCATTAAAAAAATATATTGTCTTCTGCACCTTACTCTATTTAGTAATATCTGGCTATGAAACACCTCATGAAACTGGTATTTAATTAATTCAGTCACTCACATATTCATGTTTAACAAATGCTTGATAAGGGACACTATTGAGTGATTCATATCAGTGACACTGATGTACTTGATTTGTATCATGTGGCCCACTGTGTCAACTCTCTTGGCTATCTGTATTATTCTGTTGTGGTGTTGCAGGTAGAATTATGAGGCAGAAAATAGACCTGATTTGTTGTGGGTCACACCGGTGCACAGGGGTTTGCTCCCATTTATAACGCTTTCCAGCATGAGTGAATGGGAGATTCTTTTCTTTTGGTTCTGTTTTTGTTGCTGAAAAATTTGGGTACATACTGTCTGATCAAAAAATTGCTGTTCAGGACTGGGCTTCAATGGTTCTCTTTCTCCACTAGTGCTATCTTTGTGGTTTGCAAACCCTTTTTAAATAAGATACATATTAATAAAGACATGATTTCTTTTACACTTTCAGTTCTCACCTTCCTTGTTTGATTATTATGAACTGCCCAAAAATCAGATCATAACACCCACTAAACAGATTTTCAACAACCTACACAAAATATTTTTTATTAGATTACTAAAAAAATAAAATAAAAATAAAGTTTGCCCAATGTTACTCCCCAGAGTTCAAAACTCACCTGCAGTGATCAAAGGGTAAGCGCCTGAAATTGGCCTGTGGGATTTCTACAAATAAAATAAAAATAGACACAATTAATGCAAAACACCAATTTAAAGTTAAAAAGAATCAACTGCATTTGTCCTCCAAATCAGACACATACCTGCTTTTTTCCCTCCATAGAAATGAGTGTATTCTGTACTGGTGATGTACCTGAAAATAAAAATAAGCAAGCAAAAATTAAAAGTCATACTTCACTTCCATCACCAGTTTCCAATAATATACATGGTGAAGGTTCTGGCTCTTTTCTTATACCTGCACCCTTATATATTAAAGAGACTGTGTGACTTAATTTATTTAAATGTGATATTATATCAGTGTCTGTACACATATTTAATGCAGATTCAAGATGACATCTTGGGAAAATTGATTAGTTAAAAACCCATAGCACTACATCACTACATGCATAATAGTAATTAAAGCAAATACCAAATTATTTTTTTTATAATATTTTCTGAATTTCCACACATTATTAGTTTACAATTAAGTACTTTTAATTATTTACATTGCTTATGGACAGGTAAGCTTTTTAAATTCACGGATAATATTGTCTAGGTGCTACAACTCTATGAGAACAAAAGTAGATCAGTACATAAATCAGAGGAAACACTGCACTTTGAGCCACAGCTGGGAATTCAGTAATAAGCTAAGATATATTTTCTTTCTCCACATCTTTATTCAGACTCTCTGTTCCACTTTGAACAGTGAAGCAGTTTCATTCACACATATCATACTTATTTTCATTATTGTAAATACATACAAAATTGAATTTGACACCCAAAAAAAAAAAAAAAAAAAAAAAAAAAAACCTATAGGCATGTTTACCACTTTGTTACATCAATTTTTCTTTTAATAACATAAAAGGAACCAGACATTTTCAACGAGTCTGTGACTAGAGTTACCTACATTACATACAGCATCCTTTTTAATCCATCCAGTTTAAAATAACCTCACCGCTAATGTGGAATCTTGTCGGTTCATGAGTTTTCGGGGGGAAATACATACATACATACATACATATACACACACACACACACACACACACACACACACACACACAAACAAACACAAACACACAAAACCTTCCGCCCAGGCCAGGTGTTCATCTGCCCCAGACCGACATCCTAACCTAAGTCTCCAAAATATGGTTACTCTATTAAAGAGGACGTGTCCTGGGGGGGACTTCTAGACACCCTACTAAAGCCCTGCGTTAATGAACACTTCGCAGCGCATTCTTAAACATAACCTACCTAGTCCACAGCCTTAAATCAGAAACCAATGAGAAACGACACACTTACATCTTGTCCTTTTGATGCTGCCGCTTGCCCATTGTGTATCCTGTAGGTTAACAGAGCCACAAGAGAGAAAAGAATTTCTAACTTTAAAAACCTAAACAAGACGGCTAAATACGACCGTCTACACGTTGTGCAGTGGTAAAATGGGTCCGATATAAAACCGCCTGATTGTATTTGGTTCCTATCATTTTTTTCTTTCTGTTGAGGTTTCTTCTTCTTTTTTTTTTTTTTTTACATAATAATAATAATAATAATAATAATAATAATAATAATAATAATAATAATAATAATAATAATAATAATACAATTAAATAAATAAATATATATATAAACATTTCATGTAACTAAATATTTCTTCTAATTACCAACAACAAAATAGAGGCTGCTTTTCTTCATTTTGGAAAGAATAAATTAAAGGTGCAGTTAGATTTTTCGTGATGTTATTTATAAAATTCTATATTTATCAAAGAAATATATTTGTGTCTTTGTGTTTTGTTACTGTTTGAACTTTTGGGAATAAATTACATACTGTAAGCATTCACATTTTCCCATAATTAACGAAACGTTTGCATGCGTTATTTTCTCTATGTACAAAAATATCTACCATGCTATTCAGACTTAAAGGTTTGAACATTATAGGAGATAATTCAAAAGTTTGGTCTCCGTATTACCAAGATAAATATGCAAATATTATTTTTTTTATATAAGTGAACGTTAAGAACGTATAGCTCTTTTCAGCAAATGACGATAACAGTGGCAATTAATATTTGTTATTTAATAAAACTTGACCTAAATGTTCATCATCATCATATTTTACGTTTAGGGTCGCGGTATGCTCAATCATCTTAAAGTTATGTAAAATAATACACATTGAATATGGTGTAATTGCAAACTTTTGAGGGTATGTGGAGATGCGTGCAGCGTTTATTCGGTTAGCGTCTGCTTTAATTGTCAGCTCCGCCTGAAGAGTAGTCGCCAGAGGGCTTTAACAATGGTCAGCAATTAATACGCCACATAGCAGGCGACTCCGATCCGGATCCGTTTTTCATCCAGCATTAACAGTATCCGTAACAGTCAGCTACGGTTAGCGGATACGATCCGGATCCAGTCCGGGTCCAGTCCGGGTTCTAATCTCTGATGTGTAACTGGCCTGGAGTCACTGCGCGGGTCGGAGCAAGTATGTCTCGCTGCAGCCTGTAGGAAGGCGGAGTTGGACATCCAACTCCTCCCACATCCAACTCCGCCCATATCCAACTCCTCCCACATCCAACTCCGCCCATATCCAACTCCGCCCATATCCAGCCACGCCTTCTAATACTGACGTGTTCAAGAAGCACTGTGTGGCACTTGAACGCAGACATGTTTAGCGACACTGAGTAGCACATTAAATACGCATATAACGTTTTGTATTCATTATTATACTGTTCAGGTGTTTTTTTGTTTTTCCGCTGAGGGCATCTGTTAAAAAGATTACCTGATTTATATCTGATTTGATGGCGGCACGATGGCGCAGCAGGTAGTGTTGCAGTCACACAGCTCCAGGAACCTGGAGGTTGTGGGTTCCATTCCCGCTCCGGGTGACTGTCTGTGAGGAGTTGGTGTGTTCTCCCCGTGTCCGCGTGGGTTCCCTCCGGGTGCTCTCCCACAGTCCAAAAACACACGTTAGTAGGTGGATTGGCGACTCGAAAGTGTCCGTAGGTGTGAATGTCTGTGTTGCCCTGTGAAGGACTGGCGTCCCCTCCAGGGTGTATTCCCGCCTTGCGCCCGATGATTCCAGGTAGGCTCTGGACCCCCCGCGACCCTACATTGGATAAGCGGTTACAGATAATGGATGGATATCTGATTTGATTTAACTTTTGTCAATGCTTGGCAGACTATTATCGTGAATGGTAGGGTGAACGGAGGATATCGTTCAGGATTCAATACAATATTGTTCTCCATTCAGTTAATATCTTGTCCCAAAAATCGTTAATTTTGTTATTAATAATGGTTATTCTCAGCCACAACGAGGGGTAATGTTATGCCAACTATGACATGATGGATTGTTATGTAGTGCACAGCTGACTGCAAAACAATAATAAAATCCAGTGCTATTAAGTGTACAGTGCCTTGAAAAAATAAGCATCCCTGCCTGGTCATGAACATCTTCTCATTTTAAGAACACACAGCTTTCTATAGGTGATGCTATTTGTCTGCATACAATTTATTAGAAGCTTATACAATTTTCATATGTATTTAAACATCTGTGTTTTGAGGTTCAGACAAATAAGTATTCACAAATATTAGCGGTACCACTTATTTCATAATGACTAATAATTACTACCTGTGAGTGGTTAGAGATATCTCAGGGTAGTTAGCCAGGTTGTGAAATAAAAGACTAAAGAGATAATGATGCTAATGACAATATTCCAAATGTCCAAGTGAAGAAAATGCTGCAATAAAATATATAATACATGTTCAGATGTCCAGTTGTGCAGGATTGGTTTCAATAAAAAGAAAGAGAAACACATTACACAACTTAGCACTCCATTCACAACTCCCTATAGTCGCGGTTGCTTGAAATATAGTCAAATAGAATATCCTTATTGGCACTGGCATGTAGAACTCTAAAATGTGGTTAAGTCACGGGTGTGCACTCTGTATTAAAGACAAGGAAAAATTTTATTTTTTTATTTTCAAGCTTTTACAACATTTTATATATATATATATATATATATATATATATATATATATATATATACACACACACTCACACCCCACATAAACATTGGCTCATTCACACACCCAAATCTTCATAAACTTGTTGGCAGAATGGGCTGCAGAACTCAGGATGCATGTCCTCGCTGTACTACCCCACAAGTTCCCCACGTCTCCCATGACCAAAGCAGCCTGTGGACAACAAATAATAAACAGAAGCATATTTTTAATATGTTATTTTACTTCCTTATCTTGTCTGTCTTTTGATGTTCTCTGTACTCTCGTAATGCATGCACAATGCTTCGAGTCCTTGAAAAATGCTGTATAATTAAAATGTATTTATTTTATTATTATTATTATTATTATTATTATCAAAGCCAGCAACACTGCTTTTGACTGCAAAATTCCAACAAAATCTTCTGATCATAAAACATTTATTTGTCAACCTTTTTTGCAACCACTGGCAAAAGAAACAATTCTCAAACTTCATACGCAGTTCACAAACCCAGTAAACAGTCTTTATATGTCCCTCTACAGCACAGGCAGCACTCCAGTCCGTACATTGTGCGAAAGTGTTGTTTGTATTCTGTGCTGTAGAGTTTCCAAGTCACAACAGCTGTATGTGTCGAATTTAAGAATTAATAATCAGATTACCACCTCTTCTTATAAGGAATACAAACATCTTAAAATAAAGTTTACTGAAATACAATAATGCACTTTATATTTACTGTCAAGCCACTGAAAATGTGCTTGTCTTCCAACAGTGTCCCGGAAGAGGCGACACACCAGTGAGAGCTTCAAAAAAGCTTGGTCATCCTCTTCCAGGACGACCTCTAATAGAATCTGCTCCAGGACCGTAAGGGGCATCTGTTGAAGACATTATAGAAGAGTGCAGATATTGTTTTACAGTTTATTTAAATTTAGTGAAACAAAAAAGCTAAATATAAATTTACCACAGAACCTACATTCCAATTAATTTTTTTAAAACAAACCCCAGTTTTCTCATTTGTGAAGGTTATTGCACATTAAGCAAAATGAAAGTTGAAATGCCCAGTTCAGCTTCAAGAACAGACACATAATAAATACCTGGTCAATGGAGATGGTAAACATTCTATCTCCTTTACTGTTAACAGAAAAAAACAAGTTGAAATCCAGACTGAAATTAATATAAATACTATTTAACAATGGACCATGTCTAATTTGAGCTTATCAGATGCTATAAATAACTGCTTTTAAGTCACACTAGTTACACACTGACATGTGCCTTTATAAATTCAAATAAACCATCATACCTTGAAAGCTCCTCAGTCTTTCCCTTCTTGTGCTTACTGGCCTTTCCTTGCACATTAGAACTCACCATTCTAAAATACAGCTGTAATTTAAATGATGTAAGCTAATAGAAAATTAGGTTTATCAGCTACATTTACAAAAATTAAGTTGTTAGGAATATACCAATCAAACAAAAACAATTTAAAAAACTCAATACAACGACTTTAACAAGTGGTCTCTCCAAAATGCAAAACATCACAGTACAATGCACAATGTGTCTGAAGAGAAAGCTGCATGTATGTGTAAATATTTTTGTTTGAGTAACAGATGTATATACCTTGCAGGTGACATGGTCCCTAAAAGTAACCGGCATCACCATCTGTGGGATGTCACTCTAACGGACAAATGACAAAGTTTAGAATGCCGTTTAAAGCCTTACTGGAAATGTATCCTCAAAAAACTCATAATTTGAAGTAATCACCTGACTAAAGTCAAAAGGCCAACCAAGGGCCATGTAGAGTGCATACTGAAACATACCATACAGACAGCTGAGAACATTGAATATTGAAGGGTCAAAAGTGGCCTGAACGTGGGCTGGATGCTGAAAAAAATAAAACAATAAAACATTAAAGGAGATTACAATTTATCTGTGATATGCATGTTCATTGTAACTACATTTGTAAGCTTGAAAGTCAAAAGTCTTGTTACTTACATATATTATAAGCACGTTTTTTCTGTGTGTCTTTAAGTAACTCTGTTCATTATTTGGCTAAATCAACCACATACAACACGCGTGCCGCAGTTGAATATTCGTGTATTTATCTACGACCCTACTAGTACATACTGAAATAACGTATTTATAACGTGTTCGTGTATCTAGCAAAAACACTGACAACTACGAGCTTTGTAATTATACTTACAAACTAAATGTTTTTTACTCACCGACATAATGTGTTTGTTTGTGTTTTTTTTATTTAACTGTTTATAATTGCCCTTCACGATATGAACTGCTTAAGAACGACCAAGTCTCATCAAATAAAGATGAAATAAAGGTGAGCCACTTTTTTTTAATGCTTTCCAGATGTTTAAACGCAATGTTAGCAAAGCTAGCTATCGAGGCTTTCCAAAACTAGCTTTATTGCTAATATGAAACCACAACAATTTCTCTGTATGTACTTACTTCGGTAAAAATAATTAAAAGCAGTAAAGATGTATTAGTTAACTGCTGCAAATTGTATATATATATATATACTCTTTTTTTCATTTTTAAACAAAAAACACTAAGCTCAGTAATATTAGCATACTGGTAATGAGCAGCTTTACATATGAAATTCAGTATTATCATGTAAAATATAAAACATATTATAATAAAATATAGTCTATATAATAATAATAAATTTAATATACTAACTATACAAATTATTATTCCATGATGCATACAATATAACCCTAATATATATATATATATATATATATATATATATATATATATATATATATATAGCTATGTTTTTCAGGTGTTCTTTAGCCTGTTATCAAAGTAAAAAAAAAAAATAGTTGGGATTTATAGCGTTGACTCTGGTCAATGATACCCAATTCACAGTAGTCATAGAATTCACAATTATTCTATTTTATGCTACAATAATTTTAAATAACTTTGAAGTGAGTATTAATGTGTCACTTTCTCTTTCAGCAGGTAATGTTGAGAGCTACTGAAAGACCTCCCTCAACCTCTATGCACTACAGGTGGTGTTGCCATTACAACAGGTATATGTAGCTTGTAGCTACTTTGTGGGTATTTTGTAGAGTTCCAGTTACTCACTGTAGCTCACCTGTTGCTGCACAATTAATCACTCTACCCCTTCCAACATTGGAACCCAACATGGGTTCTCCATTCTCAGTACAGCAGTGACACTTACAAGACAGTGTTGGAGGTGGTGTTGACAATGTTGTTGATGATGGTGTTGACAATGTTGATGTTCAAGAAGGTGTTGTCGTTTGTCATTTTTGTTTATATGTAGGTTTAACTGAGTTATAGAATCAGACAATGGAATGTGCTCTGGAACCCAAGACAAGTTGGGTATTAATAGTCTTTGAATTCTGTCCCAAAACCTAGTGAACTGTCTAACTAAAGAGCATGTTACGCCACAATATGTCTGCTCCTGACCTGTAGGCTCTCCCAATTCTAGATACCTCATTATGCTGTCTTAATTTGGCTGAATTTTAAGGCAGCATTATATCTTTCTTTAACCGTGATGGGAATCCCAGGATGCAATGCACGAAGAACTCCCATACATTACGCCCTTCTCCAAGAGCGAAAAATATTAAAATCGCTATAAAAACTGGAAGATTAGAATCCACTGCGCTGAAATGCTCAAGTGACACTAGCCACTGAAGTTAAAAAATAAATAAATAAATAAATAAAATAAATACAGTTGCGTGGGGTTTGCAGGAAGAAGTCGTGACACAGTTTCTATCTAACTATGGAATCAGTGCCTACCTAGGCAGCTCACAAGGGACAGACAACATATATACACGTGATCATGGCAGTATGATGATAACGAGAAATGGACATCAGACAGCAAGTTAACTGAGCTAAATGTTACTAATCATTAAGTTATTGCTAGTCTAATGGTTACTCTTATTAGTTTTGTACCTTTTTGAAATGTATTGGTTAAGTGAACCTCTGTAAACATCTTAGTGTATGAACAAATGTACTCTTCTTGCCCTCCAGATGATAATCCTGAGAGAGAAGCTCACCTTGTTACTGGAGGGTTATGGGTTGACATTGCTTCTCCGATATAGGACAAAGCTGAGGTTTTCTGCTGCCTGATTTTCTTGAAAAAGTTAGCACACTATTTTTTTCCTTTACATACACATTCATACAGAATGCAATTTCATGACATAATCCTTATATTTATTTGATAAACATTAATCTGTTAATATAGATTAATATAGGTATATTCTGAATCATAAATTCACAAATCTGTATTACCATTTTTAATCAACTGTCAACAGTTGATCTAATCTGTTTGAGCTCATTCAGAGTTCTTTAGGGAGTGTTGGTGAAATGTAACTAGTCTGTAGGTGATGAACCTTGGAAGTAGGTCTGTGTCAGTATTACAGGAAGATTCTCTTTTTAGCCCTAAGCTAAGTTAGGAACAGATTCCCAGTGGCCACATCGCCAAGGTTTTTTTGGGTCAGGGAAAACTTGGTGCAGTGACAAATCTCACCTCCCCTTCCTGATTTTATTCCCCAAGGACCCTCAAAACCATGGGAGGTGAGACTTGAAAACACACAGGGGTGAGTGAAGACTGAGGAGTGGCTAATTGACTAACATTAATTGTTTATGCTCTTGTAAGCACGTGTGACTGTAGAAATGTGTTGGTTTAGTCACTTTGTTTCATTTTAACAACAAATAAAATGTGGCATGCAAAAAAAATAATGCATTCTAGCCAGAATAACAAACCTGCCATCCATTCCACATTAAATAATTCCGTGCTCTCTGTTCCACATTAAATGTTGCTATAATTTTTTTTATAAAAAACAAACACACACACACACATTAAACTGAGAATAACTGTCTGAGATCCTTTCTATATTAAACTACATAAATAAGATTTCAAGATTAATATGTTTCTTTAATATGACCCAAGAGTACTGAATACCTTAAATGATTAACACATTTTTAATTATACCAACAGGTTTTAAAGCTTTTTTTGTGTAACATATAAATTGTAATTCAAAATTCAAACAGTCTCTCTGCAAACTTTTGGATACAATATCCCAAAGAAGAGAACAAAGGGACTACATTCTTTTTCTTAATGAATGCACTGAACAATAGATTCTTCACTTGCAGTTTTCAACCTACTTATTATTAAATTTTAAAGCACTTAACATAAAATGATGAAAGGGCAGGAGGATGTTTGTGTGTTGAATTACAATGATATATTAGAAAAAAAAACCTTTAAAACACATGTACATCTAATAAATACATTCTGATGTAGCATGCAGAATGTCAGTCTAACGTGTAAGTTATTAAAAAAAAAAACATTTTTTTTGGTGCAGCAGGTAGTGTCGCAGTCACACAGCTACAGGGACCTGGAGGTTGTGGGTTCAATTCCCGCTCCGGGTGACTGTCTGTGAGGAGTTTGATGTGTTCTCCCCGTGTCTGCATGGGTTTCCTCTGGGTGCTCCGGTTTAAAATGAAGATTTGGGGTCATTTTATCATACAAATAATTCTTATTTTGGAAATGTTTTAGATTTTGTGTGTTGCGAGTTTAATAAAGACATTTTGCAAATTGGTCCTAAACATTTGCTTTACTGAATGAGTTACATTTAGATAAACATTAATTAGTGACTAATCAGCTTTTATGTTTGTTTTTTTAAAAGGTTTTTTTACTGAAGTCATGTCATGCCTGAATACGTGGCCAAATGTCAAGACCACCCAAATAGTTATCTAGGTTTTTATTTTACATGTTTAATGCTGTAATGTAATAGTTTATATTGATCATTTTTTCCTGTGCTGAATGGTGTTTTCACTGAAATTTATCATAATTAAATAATTATTTAAAGTTTCATGTTTTAAAAAATTGAGCAATTCTCCAGCCACACTAATATATCTTTGAGAAATATTTTGGTATTTATGTGCTTTCCATGAAAACATATTTTAGTGTTTTCTCTGCCAAACATCATGCCTGGTGCAAAAAAAAAAAAATCCAATCAAGCCCTGAGTTATAATGAAAACACTACAATATGCAGAAGGTGGGCACTGCAGGTTTAGGACTGAGAAACTGGTGTACTTGAACACAAATTGTAATATGAAGTTAAGTGTACATATACATCTAAATTAAATTTGATTTAATTTGGGATCCGGATCCGGGCCGGAAGAGAAACGGATCTGAAATGCCGGTCTGCAGATCTAGACCAGAGCTGGACCGGATCTGACCCAGATGAGGTGGCTGGCCAGGAATCTGGACCAGAGGATCATGAGAAACATTAAGATCTTTACTAGGTCCTGCCCAGATCAGTTCCAGGTCCAGAATCTAGATCCAGACCGTTATGCAAGTGCACTCAGTACCGGATCTGTTTTCAGGATCTGTTTTGGATTATGTGCTTCATCCAGACCCGTCAAGTTTTGTTATCTGGGTTGCCATCTTCTCTCCAAGACAAACGACCACTGAAAAGCTCAATCTGAGGAAGGGAAGGGAAACAAGGTTAAACAGAAAAGGTATGCAAATCACAAGGTTCTTAAATGTAATGCAAATCTCAATGATGTTTAAGCTAAATGCTAAAAACGATGGGCCCCCGGTGCATGCTGGGACCACGTCCTGAGCGTATCAGAGCCCCGCCCACAGCCATAACTCACAATTTTAATTCATTTCGCTCTTTCAGATTTTAAAACTTGAGACGTAGGGCTGAAAACTCAAAATCCAGTTGAATAAACAGTGGGTGTGCGTGCTTTTTATGAGGCTGTACAGCAGATGGCGCTGTAGCACTTTGCAGATAATACAGTAGCCAATCTGCACTCGGCGACACGGTGGTCTAAGCGTATCACATTCGCGTCTCCAGGTCCCTGGGGCTGTTAGTGAGGAGTTTGATTCTCCCAAGCGGGCGGGATTCCTCTGGGTACTCCACTTCCTCTCAGAATCTAAAAACACGCCAGCAGGTGGATTGGCAGTTCAAAAATGTACATACGTGTGAGTGAGTGATGGACTGGCACCGCGTTCAGGGTGTGTTCCTATCTTGTATCCAATGATTCCAGGCCCGGACCCATCGTGACCCGAACTAACAAAAGGCAGATTGTTGAGTATGATGCCAGTTCCCCAACTCCTCCCATACTCTGTACCGCAACAATATTTAAATTTATAAGAACATTTTACAATCCCTACATTAAATGGCAAAACGTTTTTTTTTTGGTCCGTAACCTACTATTACAAAAGGTCCACTGGCTGTTGTGGATAGTAAATACAATGGCTACCTTTGTGCTGTAGTCAGTTTGACTCTTGGTTCTTCTCACCAGCACTGAAAAATTCGAGGTTTTAATGAAAGGTTTTTAAGTTAGTCTACAATGACATATTTCACATCAAAGCACTAAATTTGCAAAATATATGCAAAAATTAAAAAGGAATTCATTATAAAAAGAGTTTCAGTGATGTGATTAGTCTGAAACTGCTGACTTTTTTGGCTTGATGTATAATCTGTAGTAAAATATTAGACCACTTTAATAAAAAAGGAATGATCAAATTTTATATATATATATATATAATTAATAAAAATATTTAGGTAAAAATTCTGAAACTGAATATATTGAGACTGTGGGCATCCTAAAATCAGGGCATGATCAGTCAGACACTCACAATCAAAACTTATGAATAAATCAATTTAGTAAATAGACTCTCTGAACAGCGTGTATATTAGCCTTTTTTTATTTTATTTTATTGCTGTATTATTACAATCTCACATTTGGTATGTGCCACATTTAAAACAAGACTTTTCACTCCCTTGACTCAGAGATGAACAGCACTTTACAAGTGCTTAAGGGTAGCTTCCCTTTTTGGGCAGACAGATTGAACATATTAGCAATGCCTGCTGGTATGCCAAACATACCAGGAATAAACAGCATCCTGGTACCCTCCATTTCAGTCCGGTTATGCCAGGAAGAGTCAGTGAGACAACGTTACTGATACGGTATTGGCAGCGTGCAAAAAGAAGGCAGAACAAAACAAGTCATATAAACATCAGACAGGAACATGAGGTCATGTAACAAGTTTCATTGATTTGGTTTTTATGATTGACTTGAGCACCAGTTCACAACTCTGCACACTGCTGTAACTACTAACTTTATTAAAACAAAAGTTCAACTGAAATGACATTAAAATCTGCTGAACACTGACAAATGTTGTGAATTGTTTGTGTGCAGTTTCTTTTATTGCGTAACACAGTAAGAGCTTCCAGTTTGTTTCACAGAGTTCAGTAGTCATGTTCAGTTGTTACAGTAAAGGTCACTGCTCAGAAATTATGACCCTGCCTTTTCTACCAGTTGAGGATGTCCCTCACATGACCCCACAGTTTTGTGATCCACAGGTTGACTCCTAAATCTGTTAAGTACTGCAGCTCTGGAGTCAGCATCTTTCTACACTGTTTCCTATGACCTTTGTCCACATTCTTTTTCAGATTGTATCCCATTATAGACTTTTCGCCTATGGGTTGCCATGGTTGCATGGCAGTCTCATGTATACTACCAGCATCCACAGCATGCCCGCCTTCAATGCAGATTGAGGCCATTTCTGCATTTCTGTGCCGCAGCTCTTTAACGTCCCTTGCCATACGCTCCAGGCCATACGCTTCCACCTTCTGCCAGAATGTAGCATTGAAGTGCTGGTAGAGCTTCCAGTCAATGGAGTTCCACTGTAAGGCCTTGGCCCTGAGCTCTGGGGTCAGTTTAGAAACAGTGGAACCCTTGCGTGCATTGAGTTTGAAGAATAACAGGTCTTCCATGTCCCAGCAGAGGGCATCCTTGAGCAGGATTAGTGACTCCTCAAAATGTTCCACCAGCATGACCAGCTCAAAACGCTGGGCAATTGCCTGGATGCCCTCTTCCACCCTTGGGTCATCTGGCGGTAAGTTATTATCCTGCCCAAAGTCAAAGAAGAGTAAGTTCTTGAGGTAGAAAGAGTTGAAGCCCTCTTGGTCGTAATAAAGCTCAGGTTCTCTCAGGAAACCTCCGAGCTTATCATCCCCAGAGATTTTCCATGTGAGTGGCACCAGGCGGCCAAAATAATGGAAGGAGGACTCAAAGAGCTCTGCTGGGTCTCTTAAGATGGTGATATAGCTGGTGTCTACTGGAAGTACCTTTGCCACCTCTGCCTCATTAAAGCGCATGTGATTGCACATAATGTTGAAGCAAACTCCAGGCCTGTAATCCTTCACTTGTGAGCGGTGGAAAGATGAAGGGTAGAAAAAGTCATTTCTACTGCTAGGGAAGGCAAACTTCAGCTGGTGCTTCTCCCCAAAACGGAAGAGAATGTTGAGGATGGTGCTGCTAGCTGTTTTGTGGGTTTTAAAAAACATGATGTCCACCTTTGGGGTGCAGCCTTGTACCTTTTCAGATATACTGTTGGAAGCAACTACAGAGTGTACAGGAGGTGCCCGATGGGAGCATGTGTACGGCACAGGGACACTGGGAAGGAGATAAGAGATATCAGTAAGAAATCATGTACAGGGATGAAACCTACCAACATATTTATTATATATCTTGAAATATAATGTCATATGTTTTACTTAATAATCACATTAAAACAATACATTACACAGATTTTTTAAATTGTGATTTTCTATTGAAAGGGAGATGTCAAGGACTAAGCTTAATCCCTGAATGGGAAACCAGCTCTAAGTTTTTAATGTTTAAACACCAGCAGCATAGCTGTGTGTGACCAACAAAGTTTAGCATGGTTGTAAAATGATCCACAACCTGCTAAACGGATTGTAATGTGGGTGTCCTGACCACTGATTAGGGTAAAGTGTCAGCAACTCATGCAAAGAAACAAATGGAGACTATTGTAATTGTAGAAATCAAAACTGCGCCCAAATGCCAAGTTGACCTGATAAAATTGACATTTGATACAGAAAAAAAAAGTTTCAAAAAGGATATATTTTTTTTATTCAAACTGCATACTGTCCTGGATAAGTGGTTACAGACAATGAGTGAGAAAAAGTGCATACTGTTCTTTCCCCTCTTGTGAAAAATCTTTGTGGACAGTAAGTTCTGAGATTTCAGTGTGTCTCTATATATCTATGTATCTGCTGAAAGTGAGGTTATAGACTGACTCACTCTGGCAGGCTGATATGCACCTCTGGAGCAGACAGGCAGTAAAGTAGAATCATGCAGCTGGTCAAGAGGGTCCCCAAAACCAGACCCTTACACACAGACCTCCACTGCTTCCCCTGCTTTCCAACCATCGTACCTGCATGAAAAACACAACCAGACAATTGTCAGAATCCAACGCCTGACGTGTTATGGTGAAATTATAATATGCATAAATTTAATAGTTTTCTTGATGGCTTTGTCCTTCAGAACTGCATAAAGTTTTCTGTGTTATTATTAGCAACAGCCATTTTTTTTATAACTGTGTCTGAGGAGTCACTTCTATAAGCATATTTCAATATTTATGTTCTGATTTAACGGGGACCAATATGTCAATATTTACAATTATACTGTATTGTCACAATCATTGTAGTTAGCTTCATTTTAATTGTAGTGCATTGTTCACTACAAAAGTGAAGTGATCCATATTTCAATCAAAATGTTTTGTATAAAACAAAAAGTGAAAAAACTTGACTAGATAAACAAACACAAGTGTTGTTATACATACAAATGTTAATATTGTGCTTATAGAAGTGTAGTGAACCTTCTCAAAGTATCAAGCAACTGTCCGAATTTGTTTTCTAAAATAAATGGCTCAAGCCCCTAGGGAAAATAATAATAATAATAATAATAATAATAAATAGTGACAGAATCAATCAGTGACCCAAACTAAATGAAAATTAACAGATTTTTTTAATCAGTTTAATAAAAATAATGTGTGCCAGTTTGTCAGTTCATGAGATCATTATACTCTTAGACCACACATTATAAAATCACATTGGAAACTTCACAGAGACATCAATAAAATAGCTATAATTCTCAAACATCATCACAATAAAATGTTCAAATGTTTAAGTTGAAGTCTGAAACAGCAATATATAAAGAAAAAAAAAATACACAGCAAATTCACTATTGTTAAATTAACAATATTAAATTGAATTAACAATATTAAATTAGTTTTGACAAGTGTTAAATGGGATAATCAATGCAAAATGTAATATATCATAATCAAAATAATTAAAGACATAAGACATAATCACAATAATAATAATAAAAAAGGCATATTATTTATTTTAAAACTTCGAATGTGTTTCAACCTATCATGTTGTAGGACCGGACCCGACTGTCCAATCAGCTTTGAATACAGGCTGTGGGGGCGGGCCTGGGAATCGCTCCTTGGACACACGATGGATTAACAAACAAAATCCACTTCCTTCATTCACAGCACAGCTAAAAAGACACAAAATATACTAAAACCAGCTACACTCTACTTAACAACTACTCTATTTAAAGCATAGTGGTCATCATTCTACATTGCGATGCCCCCAAACTCCATACCATGCCTGTGGCAGGTCCCAAAATATCTGGTTGTTTTCTGCTACTGGACTGAAAATATTCTGTTGTCTGAGTGAACAAGCACAAACATCACGGATTAGTGCATAGATATTGATGAAATATTGAATAATTATTGACAAATATTAAAAATAATTTACAATAACATTTACATTCTCTTACCCAGAAGGACTTACAAAAAGTCATTGTCATCTACTTCAGAGAATACATATACATGTATAAATGTATGTATATTAGAGTTAATCTGACTTGAATAGGAGTGTCAAAACTGATACTCTCAAACTGATAATGCTTGATTTATTTTTATTTATTTATTTATTTTTAAACAGAGGTTTGCTGCATGAATCTACAGCTTAAAATAGAGGTGAATCAGCCCCATCTCTTATATTTCATTGTTTCTAACAAGCTTTAAGTGCAGCCAAACATTCTGGGTACAAAGAAAAAAAAATGTAGTAGTCACAGTCACACAGCTCTAGGGGTGACTGTCTGTGAGGCGCTTGAAGTTGTTCTCCCTGTGTCCTCATGGGTTTCCTCCCAGTCCCAAAAAACACGTTGGTAGGTGGATTGGCTACTCAAAAGTGCCCATAGGTGTGAATGTGTGAGTGTGTTCCCTCCAGGGTGTTCCAGCCTTGCACCCAGTGATTCCAGGTAGGCTCCATACCCATCGCAACCCTGAACTGGATAAGTGGTATATATGGAACTCAAATACTTTAAACAATCATAAAGTCTTATCTCTAGGGATGGGCAGTTCCACTCATATTTCTCTGCAGCATCTGAAGCTGAATTTTATATCTCAATACCAACAGCAATGCCTTTACTTTACAAAATATTTATGCTCTGATTTAACAGGGACCAATATGTCAATATTTACAATTATATTGTATTGTCACAATCCGTGTAGTTAGCTCCATTTTAATTGTAGTGCATTGTTCAATACAGAAGTGAAGAGGATGGAAGAGTGTTTTAGTTGTTTATACTACGATTGTGGGTAACATCCACATGTCCTTTAATTAAAAGACAATTCATTTTTAATTAGTCTACCTGTTTGCCATACTGCTAAACTCAAAACAAATAAATAAACCAAATCATTCATAAAAGAAACATCCTGACTGGCTGTGACGTGATCCACCGACGTTTCAGGGTTAATTTAATTAGTCTCATAGTGTTTTATCTTCATTTGCTTTCTTCGTCATTCTCTGATTCCTGCTGAGAGGTGTTCGTCATCATTCCCCTCCTGTGTCCAATTATTGAAAAGACATTTGCTGCTCATTCACTCATCATCTTCCCAGGAGCCCCAGATCTCAAGAGGTCAGTCAATCACAGTTTATATTCCTCAGGGCTTGGTGAAGTATTGATATTGTAGATCTCAGAAAATTTGCAAAAGTCACTCTTCCGTTAGATACTGTTGCTACATTTGTCAGACATTCAGTTCAGGTTTTGTTTAGCATCTGTAATATCTGTGCTAACAGACTAAAAGAAATTAGAGTACAAAAGAAATGCAGAATTGTTTAAACAGTTCCAAAAGGAACGTATGGTATTTTAAAAGAACTGTTTATGGTCAAAAGTGTGTAGACACCAGCTCCCCCAAATTTTCTTTCGAAATAGGGTATAGCAATATTGGATTAATACTGCTTGGTTCCCTATTGGGCGGCACAGTGTCGCAGTCACACAGCTCCAGGGACCTGGAGGTTGTGGGTTCGATTCCCGCTCTGGATGACTGTCTGTGAGGAGTGTGGTGTGTTCTCCCAGTGTCTGCGTGGGTTTCCTCCGGGTGCTCCGGTTTCCTCCCACAGTCCAAAAACACACGTTGGTAGGTAGATTGGTGACTCAAAAGTGTCAGTAGGTGTGAGTGAATGTGTGTGTTGCCCTGTGAAGGACTGGCTTCCTCCAGGGTGTATTCCCACCTTGCACCCAGTGATTCCAGGTAGGCTCTGGACCCACTGCGACAATGAACTGGATAAGTGGTTACAGATAATGAATGAATGGTTCCCTATTACTCAAGAGAACACTAGTGGGTAGGGGTTTATACCTCTCTAACCCACACTTGCCATTGAGCATTGAGACCCTAGTGTCATGCAGAGCTGCTCCAGAGCTTTCTGTTTGGTTTCATGCTTTTTTTATTTAAAAATATAGAAACTGAAGATTTGTTTCCATCTTTAAAAACACCTAAAAGTAGCTGTAATGTAATGTTTTGTGCAACATTATTTATTGTCAAAAAAATAAAAACATTAAGCAAATCCTGTAGCCCAGATTATATTATCTTATCTTAGTTCTTGTATAAATCTGCTTGTTAGTACTTTTCACATTGAACCACGTTTACTTCCATGTTTACAAAACTTTTTCCAGAACAAAATTTAAATGGTGCCACACTCCAAAGGGTCAGGATAGGGTCTGACATATGTCGAATGTACATTTCTTAGCAACACTTTTCTGACTAATATCCTGTAAGTGATATTTTCATATTCAGTCAATTGTTGTTCAACTTTTCTAATGTTATTTCATTCTAAATGTATTTAGGTCACAATGTACCTTCGTTATTGTGTATTGTGGAAATCAACCTGAAAACATCTCTTTACAAGGAGCACAATCATTCATTGTCATACAGAGGTAATATAAGAAAGAAAGGAGATACACAATTGACGCACAAAAAAGACAATAAGGTGAAAAGAACAGCTTCTTTTTTATGAGATGCCAGACTCTCTATCATTGATCTGGCTTCAAGTTCTCCTTTCAGAATTAGCACACAAAATCTAAGCCCTGAGTTAACCCTTGAAATGCTGCCAAACACTTTGTACCTCTTTTAATACCAAAATTAAATAATTAAACATAACCACAAGTTTAATTTAAACTTAAACATTAGACAACTGTATTTATCTCTTGCACCACAGAAAACATTTGGTTCACAAAAGAGTCTTGGAAATCTTCAGATTAACAGTTACCAGCAGAATGAATACATTTCAAGAAACATTTTTGATATATATTCAGTTATATATATTAGGTATATAACTATATGCAGGTAGGAAGAGAGTGTGGTGGGCCCTATGTGAAGCTTTAATGGATTGGCATAGGATGTTTTACATCTAATTTGTATATGATTATAATTATATGTAAATAAAGATTGAGGCTGTTTTTCTTTCTCAAAATATCAGGCTTGGACATCAAATGTAGTGTGCCACTTTGTCAGTTCATGAGATCTGTGAAATAAAGTCAAATCAATTAATTAATTCATTTTCTGTAGCCACTTCATTCTCTTTAGGGTTCCAAAGCCTACCCGGAATCTTTGGATGTAAGGTAGGAACACAACCTGGAAAAGGTGCCAGTCCCTCAATAGGCCTAAAATTTAATTCCTTCATTTAAAACTTGGACAATTGTATAATTTATTATCTGAATAGAACTTTTTCAATCTGAAAATAGCACATTTTCAGATTGATGTCAGTATTAAAACAATTATTGGCTCGGCCCTAATTACAGGATGTACAACCCATTTACGCAAAAGTGCATTTTATTTTTGTTCTTAATAAAATAAGAATCTGTTCTTTGTTCATCCTCATGAACATTTATGTAACTGACAAAAGCACAATAAAAAGATATTTAATGTTTTGTTAATTTAAACAAATATAGATTTTTATGTCTGCAACACTCAATAAAGGTTGTATGAGAATATTCCAGGTACATTATTTTAAAACATGACAGACAATGAAAATGTGTGCTGTGGTCAAATGGAGTCCATGTTTTACCTGTGAAAAAAAAAAGTTCCTTGTGCCAAAGAAGAGAAGTACCACCCAGACAAAAGTGCAAAAACCCAAAATCTGTCTTGCTATGGGAGTTTAGAGAGGCACATGCTACCGTCAGCATGACAGCAGGACGTCCATGGTTATTTCAGGAAGTCAATGCCAGGTGTCATTCTGCACATGCTACAACAGAGTGGCTTTGTAAACACAAAGTATGAGTTTTTGGCTGGTCTGCCTGTAGTCCAAATCTCTGTGACATATCAGGCAGACATAAATCAGACATTAGTATTCATGGACTGTTGAGCAGCTGAAGGGCTGTTTGAAACAAAAATGGGCATAAATTCCACCTGCAAAACTACAGCAGTTTGTATCCTTAGCTCCCAATGGACTAAAATGAAAGGTGAGGTAACACCTTTAAGACTGTGTTGCAGACATCAAATTCTGCATTTATTCGCATAGTTGCAAAATACAATCAAGACATTGTCTTTATTTTTTTTTCAAAAATGTTTCCTAATAAGCAAAGATTTAAAGAGTAAACTCCTGTAAAGTCCTGAAATACTCACAGTGCCACATCTCAACGATAGCATGAGACCCAGTGTAACCCCCCTGTGTGTGTCACTTGCTCAGTGGATGAATTATGCATTCAGATAGAAAGTGATCCTCTGTAGATCTGACCCTCTGCCTCACCCCTCATGCTGTAATCAGATATCTACTGCCCTGCTCCTCAGGCAGGCCAGTAACTGCTTTACACTATGATAACAGCACAATGCGTCTTGTCTTCTACCTTCAGTAAAGACATCTGAAAGTGAACGTTCATTGACAGAAACCAAATCCCTGACAAAGCCCATTGTTTCGTCTGTAGCCCACCCCATACAAGTCATTGTTTGAAAACAAAAATGTTATTGTTGCATCAATGTTCATTTTCAGTTTGAAATTTGTGCCCACATTTCTACATAATTTCACTGGTGACACGTTAGGTCTCCTAACTAATTAATTTGTTTATTTTACCTTGTGAGCCCAGTCAGAGTGAATTAGCAGCAGCGTTTCTATCAACATGCACTGAAAAATAATGCATTGAATTCCCATTGGAAAATTAGAATGATCTTGATGTGTTTGGAGGTTTCATGGTGATTGTTCTAAAATTCCTTCAGAATAGGCAAGGTTTTAATTTGGGGTGAGATATTATTTAGTTATTTTGAGATTCCTCTTTTTAGTTTCAGAAAGCATTAGTGTTATCTTTTCAGCAAATCTGAAACTTTTATATTATATATATTATATTTTAAACTTTTATATCTAGTAAAACTCGAGGAGATATATGTTAAAGTGCTGGGCACTTTTTCTCAGGAGAAATCAGTTGGAAATATCTCCTTTGTCTTGCAAGCTGACTTTGTTGGGTAAATTAGAGAAACTACAGAGATATTAGCATTGCTGTCACAGTGTTTTTCTTTTCTATGGGTTTAATTGAGTCAAATGCACTATATGACTTAGAATGAAATATATCAATATAATTTGGTTGATAAGTCAAAAATGTAGTGTGCATATTAAATGATTTATTTTCTCAACTTGTATTTCATTAGTCAATCCTTTCAACTGAGAAACATTCACAAGACCTGGATCCTCTGAGACCAATGATTAACCTAAGGCTATTTTCACAGGCATCTAATGCATTTGTTTATTATACGTTTAGTGGTTTCTCTCATTAAAAAGAAATTCCACAAAATTTGAAAAATTTCAGAATCATTGGACCTCGGAAATGTAAACTCAGTCACTCAATGTTTTAATGTAACAATGGTGCATCTCAGAGAAACTTACAGACTTTAATTTTAGTGATATGTGCCCTGTGTATTAATGTCTACACCACAAATTCACTTGCTATTCAAAATGTCCAGTGAACTAAAACGGTCTTAAGCGAAGCCCCTCTCTGTTATAAAACATTATCTCAGGCAGTAGTCATTGTACCTATAACCACTTTGTTTAATACTTTTCTGTAAAATGCTTTTCAGATGTGTTATGCTATTCAGATGTCTGGTTTCTGTCACAACCACTGCAAACAAATATACACTGTGGGCCATTTATATGGATAAATCTTAATAAAATGGGAATGGCTGGTGATATTAACTTCCTGTTTGTGGCACATTAGTATATGGGAGGGGGGAAACTTTGCAAGATGGTTGGTGGGATTTTCACATCATGGCCCCACTATCTTTGTACCCCATATACCACACCATACCATCAAGATGTGCAGCGCCTGAAACTACGGATACTGGAAGCCTGTGCTAGCATTTCTCCTGCTGTGTTGCTATCAGTGTGTGAAGGGTAGGAGAAGAGCGTTGCATTGACAATCCAACACAATAGGCAGCACATTTTGAACACATTTTATAAGTGGTCAGAAACTTGTAAATAACTCATGAAAGAATAAAGTTACATTAAAACCCTCTTCCCATTGAAAAAACAAAAGTTGGATCCAAAATAGCTGACTTCGAAATGGCTGCCATGGTCACCACCCATCTTGAAAAGTTTCCCCCCTCCCATATACTAATGTGCCACAAACAGGAAGTTAATATCACCAACCGTTCCCATTTTATTAAGGTCTATCCATATAAATGGCCCACCCTGTAGTATATGTCTGGATAGCAAACAATATAAAAGATATTAAGATTTTAAGCCTCATAAACATACTAAACATAATAGGGGAAGAATCTGTGCCTGAATTAACCAGTTTATGCTCCATAGAGCTGATACTCCAGCTGGAGCCATGTTTAAAATAGAAATGTGAATGTTTATGTAATATCCTGCTCCTACCTGGCCAATTTCTCCCTTGCCTGTATGCTTTTTATTATTCTGGATCTGTTACCCACCCTTGCACCTTCCTTGCTCAGTCCTTGCCCACCTATGCCATCTGATGCATCTGGAAGAAGTCAGTTGCCTTCGTTAATGATTGCTTCCAGGTGCTCTTGCTAATCAACACTGTGTATTAATACTCTTATTTGTCTTGTCTGTTAGCTTAGTGTTTTTGTGTGAACATCATCTCATAAGTACATGTGGAATCACTCTTTGTTGTATAGACAGGTTTTTAATCTTGTTAATTGTCTTTTGTTTTGTATATTTGTCCTGGTTATGTTTTTTTGCTTTACATACTTTTTTCTTAGCATCCTGCATCCCTGTCCTTTTTATTACTGTTTAGTACTGAATCTGTTATACATACAAGCCCCAAGGTGTAACTAGCACTTTGGTAGGTGGAATGAATACTCAAAAGTGTCCATAGGTGTTGGTGTGTGAGTGAATGTCTGAGTGTGTGTCACCCTGTGAAGGACTGGTGCCCCCTCCAGGTTCCAGACCCATTGCGACCCTGAACTGGATAAGCGGTTTCAGCCAATGAATGAATGAATGAATGAATGGCATGATGGAGTAAATGCTGTATTGTATTTTTATATTGTTGTTATATTTATATATTTATCAAGTGATTTTAACCACTTTACTCAATATTAAATTTATTACAATATTCAAATCAATATTATTTATCAGAATTTATATAAGTCACAATTTGGAGACAACATTTGCAAAGTTTGATTTAAGTCAATAAGATGAACCTAATGCTTACACAGGCATGCAAGCTTGTGTAAAATCTGTACAAAAAAGCATGAAAAGAAATGGGACACTCTGGCACAGCAGAACATGAGCCTAATGTCACAATGCCGAATACTGAGCATAGGCAAGAGGGGTGTATAAAGCCTCCCTGCAATGAGATATGAAGCTGTAGAACTGGATGCATCAACCTGTAATCTTAGGGATGAGTCGGAGTGAGTTCTGTGATGCGGAAATAATCATTATGATAAAATTTGTGTCCTAATGCAATTAATTCCTCAGAGCATTAATAAATGCCAATAAATCTAGTGTACAGTCTTCACAGAAATGTAGGGGCTTTAGGGAACACTCACCTCATTAAAATGCTACATTTCAGAAAATAAGCAATAATATTGAATAATAATAAATAAAAATAATATTAAAATTATAATTAAGTGAATGTTTATAAACATTTGCTAATGTATGACGCAGTTTTAGGTTTAACTGATAAAGACTTTTCTGCCATGTTGAAGTTGTTTAAACTTTATAAAGGTTCTCTCTTTGCCTCTCTCTCTCTCTCTCTCTCTCTCACTCTCACTCTCTCTCTCTCTCTCTCTCTCTCTCTTTCTCTCACTCTCTCTCTCTCTCTCACACACACACACACACACACACACAAACACACACAAATTTCTTATTCAAAAAGTCATTTTTTGAAAACAAAAATGTTATTGTTGCATCAAAGTTCATTTTCAGTTTTAAATCTGTGCCCACATTTCTACATAATTTCAGTGATGACACATGTTAGGTCTCCTAATTTAGGGCTGTTTATTTTACCTTGTGAGCCCAGTCAGAGTGAATTAGCAGCAGCGTTTCTGTCAACATGTTTACAAACATTTGGCAATGTATGACGCAAATTTCTTATACAAAAGTTGTCCTTTGACAAACTATTCCATTGAAAGTTTGATACCACATTAATCTATATAATATCTGGTATAATATCTGCTGTCTACATAAGCCTTTCATGACCACAGATATAAACCTACAATGACATTTATGAAGACATCCGACAAACTTAATTTGACATAAAAGCTGCTTTAGTCAGGTTCTCACCAGAAAGTGTTAATGAGAACACTCACTTGTTGTAATATGCTTTTATGGCATTCATGTAGGTAAATGCAGTTGTCATTGAAGATTTTTGTGTGTCATGTATCCTTATGAATAATGACCTAGAGTAAATTATTGACAAATGTTCTTCAGGGAAGCACAAGCTGTTTGTCTGTAAAGATCCTGTTTGACACATTTGTTTTAAAGGGGTGTAAAACATACTCCATAAATCTTTAGTATGTAAACCCACATGCTTTAGTGGTAAAGATCCTTTGCCTCTATTCACGGCACTATAATAATTTCCGATGTTTGCTTTTTAGCCTATGACTAAGCCAGGGCTTATCTAGACTGAAACATTCCCCAAGCAAACACAAAACACTCACCAGAAAGTGCTATAGAAATGCCAGTCGTCATATAAATGCTGCTGGTTCTCAGGACTCATTGGTGGTGAGAGGAGAATAGAGATGAATGGATCTTCAGTACCTCAGTGAGTGACAAGTTTAATCCCAGTTGGACAGGAGGACGGATGAGAGACACTGTTGCTCAAAGACATGGATTCTCATCACACTGCCAGATTCACAACTGGACCCTCTCTAGATTCTTTGCTCGTCCAGTGGAGCCCACTGTAGCTTCTATGGATGCTCGGGCAATCAGTCATGCTCTCTTCTGTGGAGCTTTTGGACATCCAACCATCCGCTCACACTCTTCTCTCTTTTGCTCTGAGCACTTGATGTGCTTTAAACTCCGCCTCTCTTCCTCTCTCCCTCCCTCCTTCTCTCGCGCTCTGTCTCTCTGAAGGGAACAGAAGACAGATTTACCCTCTCTCTCTCTCTCTCTCTCTACCTCTGTCTCCCTGTATATCTGCTGCACTTTTGGGAGTTACCCATGTCCCACTTCGTATGTCTAGGGGAAAGGAGGGAGGGAGGGAGAGAGAAAGGGGTGGGGGTGCGTGAGAAAAAGAACGCTCATGTGAGTACTGGAGGCAGAAAAAAAAAATACAAGGGTCTGAGAATGGAAGAATGAAACAGAGAGATAAAGCAAAACAGAAGAGGATGAGGAGAGGGACTGAGAGAGACAGAGAGTAAGATTGGACAGATAGAGTAAAAGGTGAGATTAGCCAGAGACAAAGAAACAGCGTGAGGAAAAGAAGAGGGGAAAGAGAGAGAGAGAGTATCACTTTGAAAGTATTAACACTAATAATTTCCATATGATAAACTGATAAAGGAAATGTTGAAGACAGAAAGTGAAAGAAAGTGAAAGAGAGAGAGAGAGAGAGCAAGAGCAGGCAAATGAGAGAAAGAAGGAAAAGAGAAAAGAGAGATCAGGGCTTGACATCTATTCTGTTGGTGTACAGAGCAGCATTGAGAGCGCAGTGCGGAGTCATGGTCAGAGCTGAAAGTTGATAGATGGGCTTGTAGGCCACAGGGGGTGATAAACGCAGGACAGCCAGCAGATCCTGAACAAAGCTGTTGATTGTGCTGAATATCTCGCTTCTGAACACACAAGAACAGCTCTAAATGGGCACAGTGTCCATTTTAAACCTTACACTGAGAAACAGAGGCTAAGCTTTAAAAGACTGGGTTGAAACCCCCAGTGAGGAGAATATTTTATGGGACAGGTAACTTTTTCCAGCCAGCCATGCACAAAACAAACTCATCTGAAGCTGTAGAAGGTTTGGCATGGTCAGATGCTGGTCATTCTTAACATAATAAATGAGAAATACAATGTGCTTTTCACCACGACCCAGAAATGGAGAAGCGGAAAAGAAGAAGATGACGATGATGACAATGTGCTTTTATGAGTTTATCCTGAGTATCATAGGTACATCTAGTACAGAATTTTTGAACTTAGGGTAACTACGTCAGAGAAGAATGGAGGGCCATAATTGGCATCATATTATAAAGCCAATTAAATTATTAATTAAATGAGATTAATTAAATACATTTTCACATGGTAACAATGGAAACTTAATCAGCTTTATCTAATTATTGCCCCTTATCACAATCAACAAAACACACTCCCCTTGACATTTCCAAAAAGAAATAAATAAATACATATTTTTTAAAGCAAAAGGTGTTAAATATGCAGGAGTTGAAAAGAAAATGTTTGAGAGACTTTTTTGTATGATATTGAAAAGCTGAACAGAACATAAAAACACAAAAAGCCAATGTCAATAAATTACAGTGATTTTGTTAAAGCAGATTTTAGGTTATAAAAGCTTGAGCTGAGGTGCTAACCTAAAAAACACGTTAATAACCTGCTAGATGTTGATGAAGCAGGTTAAGAAAATGTTTAAAGGAGTGAGATTTGTGCCTGGGGCGGCACGGTGGCGCAGCAGGTAGTGTCGCAGTCACACAGCTCCAGGGGCCTGGAGGTTGTGGGTTCAATTCCAGCTCCAGGTGACTGTCTGTGAGGAGTTGGTGTGTTCTCCCCGTGTCCGCGTGGGTTTCCTCCCACAGTCCAAAAACAAACATTGCAGGTGGATTGGCGACTCGAAAGTGTCCGTAGGTTTGAGTGTGTGAGTGAATGTGTGTCTCTGTGTTGCCCTGTGAAGGACTGGCGTCCCCTCCAGGGTGTATTCTCGCCTTGCGCCCAATGATTCCAGGTAGGCTCTGGACCCCCCGCGACCCTAAAATTGGATAAGCGGTTACAGATAATGGATGGATGGATGTGCCTAGGACTTTAAAAAAGATATTGTGCCTGAAATTATTTATTTATGGTTGTTACTTTAATGATATTGTGTTATTCTAAACACAATATCATTATTTTTTTATTCTAAACTGATTTAATAGAAGGATGGCATATTGGTGCCTCCAGTAGGGTCAGCGTGAAATAGCTCCAGGGTCCAGGGCTAATGGGTTTATTTTTCATCTCAGGTCATGTTGGTTGGTGGACTTACTGTGCATAAATGCCTACAGTTGTGAGTGTGTGAGTGACAGAATGATTTTTTGATGCCCTGCAATGGACTGGCACCCTGTCCAGTCTATGCTTGTGCCCAGGGATTCTGATTATAATCCAGACCCATGATGATCAAGATAATGCAGTAGCAGAAGATGAATGAATGAGTGAATGATTTGATATGATAATGTAATAGTCAAGGAGTCAGTCTTATCAGCATCTAGGATTAATTTACTGATAAATTGTTAATATTGTCATAATAATTACCATATGAATGACCAATTACTACCTTGTTGACGCTTATAAGTACATTACAAATGTACCCATGTTGGTCTGCAGGATTCTAGACATGTTCTGGAAGATGGAAATGTTGTTATTCTAAAGCTCCACAGGTTTGTTTTGTCATTTCTAGATATAATCTGGTATCTTACATCTCCAATGCTCCTCACTTAAATGAGGTAGAATGATCTTTTAATTACAAGTCTACAGTTGTCCGTTAACAACTGATCCACTACCCCCACTCCTCTAAAACTGATAATTCTATCCATCCACTCTATAGCTGAATGAGAACACTGAGGCCATTGTCAGAATGACCCTCATGCACAACCTAGCATACACACACACACAAAAAGGCCACCCCAGTGCCAGGCAGGGCGAGAGCCAGAAGCAGGGAGCATGGCTGGAATGTCGAAGGGGCAAACTGGCGAGAGAGAGAGAGAGAGAGAAATAAAGAGAAAGAGAGAAGACAGAGGGACACTCTGTAATTGAGTGATAAAGTAAAAATGTAGAAGGCATGAGTTGTCTGGCCCTCAGCCCACTGGGGTTTATACTGACCGCTAAAGGTCAATAGGTGAGAACTGACGTCATTACTGCCCACTACAAATGATCATACGCACACAAACAGAAACAAGGAACATCATCATAACCACATACTTTTATATTTACATACATTTAAAATTGCATTTACATTTGCTGTATTAAGCAGACTAACTTACAAAATTGCTTTGTCATCTTGTTCAGAAAATATATCTCTACAAACAGAAATATATCAGAGCCCATACATACATTTTCTTTTCCGCTTCTCCATTTCAGGGTCGCGGTTATCAGAGCCCAAATACCTACTATTACACAAAAGTTAGTGCTAAAACCTAAAGATAGAAATACAAAGATATATGAGTGAAATATCAAATAAAAATAAGTGCAGATACCATGCTAATTTACAATTAAATTTATGGTGTTTAGCAGACACACTTATCTAGAGCAGATTACAAACCATTTTATTTAAATAGGTGACACCACATATTGCCGTTGGCCAATGAAAATCATGTACCTCCATCTTTTTGGATTTTTAGTTTATTACATGATTTGAACGCAGCAGCTGTCCTTCATGTTGTGTAACAAAATTCATGATGATTTGACCAATAGATATGCTCCAAAGTTGCTTGGAATAAAATATTTTCACACTGACTTCCATTGAAAGTTAAGAAGGTTTTTTCCCTTCTACTGTGAAGCAGCTATATTGGAGATACATGTATTTCATTGGACAGCAGTAATTTTAGTCTTCAGTCTTTGTTTCAAAGTAGCAACGGACTGTAATGTTCAGACAGTAAAAGACATTGGAAGTCTGCCATCCCAGGTACCCAGGGAGTAGTTTTGGGTTCGGTGTCTTACACAAGGGAACGTCAGCTGTGGAATAAGGGAAGACAGTGCTGTTCCTTCGAACCAACAACGTTCAAGTCCTGCGCCTTCTTCTCTAAACATTAAGCCAATTTCATATTCATGTTACAGATACATTCTGGTAGGGCCACAGCTGCTGGGAGTAAACTATTATTCTTTACTCGTTGAAAAAAAAAAAAGATGTCTATATATTCTGCCAACTTAAATTTAATTACAGAGGTAGGAAGATGAGGGTGGAAGTGTTGCCCAAGGACTCCTTGTGTTATAGCATTGTGTGGTTGCACTCATGGTATGCAGAGGTAAGCAGAGTCACACTCTTTTGTGAAAAGAAGATCCATTTGGACTGGAGACCTCATTAGTGCTTGATTTAAACACTTGCATTTTGGGACAGGAACAACAAGGACATTTTGCTAAGTGGCTGCTCCTGATTTAGAGCACAATAAGGCCACATAGCACTCTTATGTTCACTAAAATATGAAATGGAACACAATTTAGCCTTGTGAGACTTAGCGACAAGTTCCAAAAAGGTCTATCAAATGCTTCAAAATACATGACATCACTACAATGACTACTCATGTATTAGGTTTAATCACCTGTTACAAACCTTTACATGGTTTAGCACACTCGTATCAACTAGATTAGCAAACCTATAATGGTATTCTATACCCTGAAAAGTGATTAAGATATGTCAGTAATTAGAACTGACTTGGTCATCAGTAAAATAGTGTCCACACGAGCCATTGTACTGCACTGGCCCACCTCTCTCCATGACCTTGAGTTTGGAACAGTTCACGACCCAAAATGGCTCACGTTCTTCATTAAAGACTGAAATGTACACTGAGCAGTTCCACAGATGAATTATTTACATCAGACAGTAGAAACCTGGTCAATCTGATTCCCTATGCTCATGAGTAATGAGGCAATGCAGAATTCATTACACATTTGAAACCCAGGCTGAATGATTGATATCTTTAACTGTCTCAACAAAAGTGAAACTTGGTGTGAAATAGAATAGGATGTTAATGGTTTATATATATATATATATATATATATATATATATATATATATATATATATATATATATATATATATGCTCTTAATAAACGTGATGAAAGCAAAACTATACCGTTATTCCTGAGAGACAAGCAAGTTGACAGCAGTTTGATTCAAATTTATTTTAATATTACAGCATGAACTAAATGACAATGAACAGATATTGTACATTCATCGATTCCACATTTTTTCAACTCATTTTCATAAACACTGTTTTAGAGCACAGAACAATCTCACTGTTGGAAAGAACAAACAGAGGATCATTAATATAAAAAAGTCCTTTTGCAAATCCAATCTATTGTTTCTTTGCCTTCTTCTTTCTGTCAGATTTGCTGGCCTCATCCAGAGCTTTTCTTTTTGCTGCCATTTTGTTAGCCTGAGGGGAGTGTGTACATTGGGTTAATAAATTGCAGAAGAGTATAGTGGGTACTCAAGCTTCAATAATGGGTTCAACACAGGTTAAGGCCTAATCTAATTTTTAACAAAGAAAAAGAAAGCACATCTGTTCAGTCATTAACCTGAAGGAATTTTATCCATTTTCCTATATTAAAAAAATTATTGCAATAGCAGTACAGTGCCGTCACAGAAAAGCACTCAAATTTCACTGAATTTGGAAACAATAATAAAATTTAAAAAAATACATAGAATGAGCCATTGTATATTTCATATTGTGAAATATGTCAAATATTAATGCAGATTAGCCCTCTTAATTGGTTTGAGGGCACTGGAGAACAAAATTGAAAGGATAGTTGTGTTATTCTCTTACCTCTCGGATGTTTCTCTTCTTGCCAAACATGATCTTGTTGTAGAGGTACTTGTCCTTCTTCTTCATCATCATGATGGCCAGCCTCTTCTCCTCAGCCTGCTCCTCCTGCTCCAGTCTCTGGCGGTTCTCCAACTTGGCCTTCCCTGGGGTCACCTTTACCGATAATGCCTGAGGAACAGTGAGAGTAGATAAACTACTTTTGCAATCTTTAGTGAATCTACAATAATCTATGCTCACTGCTTTTCACATCAGATTTTTTTACATTGTTTAAAGTAAATGATCAAAATGAATGGAGCTGCTTGCTTGGAGAAATGACTGACTCATTTCAGTCTGCTCCACAAAATTTCTGAAAAGTACTTCAAGTCAACATACTTCTGTAGCTTTGTACAATAATTACAGTATAATTTTTAAAAAAATATTTGAATTATGTAGAACTGTACAGAGTAGCTAGAATTTAACTAATTGAAATGTCCATAAACTAAATCAAGCAAGTATTTTCCCCCTTCAGGCCACAGACTAAAGTATATTCATTCAACTGGGAAAAAAAAAGCTAATTAATTCACATTTACCAACAAAGGGACAATGGTTAACCATAAAACAAACAGTCTCATAGGCTCACCAAATAAAGGGCTTTGTGCATAATGACCAAACTAGAGCTATTAGAACTCCAGCTGTCAGAACTGACCATCTGTGACCACTTAACAGTGATCTCAGACACCGAGTCTGGCTAAAGTCTGTCTCACAGTGTATGTGCAATTTCAAAATGTGTGCGAGTCACAAGTCAGTCTTGTTTTCACCTTCAAGTGTCAAGTCACACCTCTCGTAAGTTGAGCCAGGGCAAAATACCTTGCTGGATCAGCATGACGGATTGTTTCTTTACTTACTTAAAATCACCCAAAGAATAAAAAAAATAAAAATAAAAAAAAACCACATCATCTTAATTAAAAAAAAAAAGGGGGGACAAAAATACAAAGTGTCAGGTTCTGTCACTTTAAGCAAAATACTGTTGTTTGCACACTGCCCAGCTAATAGCCCAGCTAATAATGAAACATATCTGGCACACCACACATGACTGACAACAAATGCAAATAAAGCTCACAAATTTGGGAATGGAGTCAAATCATGTGACTTTAATCACCTCCCTCCAGTTGGTAAACTTTAAATCTAACTGGGTTTATAAGACATTGCAAACATCTGAAGGCATCTGTCATTTTAATATTGAACACAGTTGTGAGAATGTTTATCTCCACAATAAAACCTCAAGCAGTCCATCTTTAAGGAATAATCAAAATTCTTATTTTCCACTGAATAAACATTAAGAGTTACCCATGTGTATTTAATAAAGTCTTTCAGATGAAAAACAGGGTTCGGTGACCTATTTGGTCGTCCAGAATTTTCTTTGAAATCATTCGAAAAGAAGAAGCTGAAGACTTGGCAGCTAAGGTGAGAGGTGGCAGGCACATGTGAGACCAGTGGAGATACTTGGGGAACTGCACTTTAGAGATGCTATTGTGGTTGTTGGTGATGTAGCACATAAAGTTCACATGGAACTGGTGTCACTTAGTCACCAGGGAGGCCAATGTGGATTTATGGTTGTTGATGGTAAAGAGTAAGGTAGGACAGTAAAGCTGGCTTGGAGTGTGGTGGTTTGTGTACTCATGGGCTGGGCTCAATGAGTAACTGTAGTTGTTAAAGATAACCTGTTGCTGATTGGCTCATAAACAGCCTCAACTACCTTAGTGTTGAGGTGTAGGATTCAACAGGAATTTTGTGGCTGCAGGTAGGAAGAGTGTGTGGTGGGCCCTATGTGAAGCTCTAATAGATTGGCATAGGATAGTTTACCTTGTGTATAATTATAATTACTTCTAATATTTACTGATTTTAACAGTGTGACTCCATTTTGCTCAAATCTGTTAAAACCTCCTACCTTGCCCTGAGATCTCTTCTCTTCCATATCCTTCAGCTTAGACTCTGCCTCTTCCTCCTCATCGTCATTTTCATCGTCGTCTTCTTCCTCATCTTCCTCATCGCCATCCTCTTCCTCGTCATCATCATCCTCTTCCTCGTCCTTCTCTTGCTCTGTGAATGGAAGTAAAAATATTCTGATTATAAAAGTGTCCATAGAAAAATGTAAAAGCCACCTGAAGACAGTTCAATGCGTTATTCTGAAATGGCAGAATTGATTACTGGAACTTTTGCTAATTGACTGAGTCTGACATTTATTTCAAAATAAACTGTATTTTGTAAGATGTATATCAGTAAAAGCAGATGATTGCTAGAAGAATTACTGGCTATGACAATGAAACTGATGAATAGAAATGCATCTGAGAACAGAGGGTATTGGTGATTGTGGGATGCTGTTCAAATTTGTTTGACATTTTTCTCTAATGATATGCCAGGTATATTAGTCACATTCTGCACACAAAATATGTATCAGCATCAGAAAATCTAAGCTTCGGTGGATGCTGCTTTTATACTCAGTCTTGATGATCTCACCTGTTTCCATTTCAACCGCTAATTGTGAAACCTTCCAAAACAGCATTACTTGTATAGGTTTTTCTTATTTTTCCCCACATATGCTGCAGGTATCACATTCTATTGGTGTTTTTGTTTGTCCATGAAGACACTGAAACAATATTTGTTCTGTACTGTTATCAGTTAAAGAGAAGCTCCAATGATTTAGCAAATTATAGCTCAGATTTTTTTTTTGCATTTTGCATGTTCCAGCTTTATATGAAAAGAAGGCTTTCATTTAAAAAAGTCAGGAATTCACAAAATGACTGTAGGCTTGTTGCCACACAACAAAATATATGGACTTATAAACTAATAACCCCAAGGTAATATATGTATAGCCTTATTAGTGCTACTCCCTACTCACCTGGTCCCTCTCCTCTCTGTAGAGAGAGGAGTTTGAGCTTCTCTGGAGGTATATATTCGCCTTCCTTCTCCTCCACGAACGGTGACAGATGAGGTGGCAGTGTGACCCCCAGGAAGTAGTCCTCCACAGGTAGAAGCATCTTAGCATTCACTGAGTCATACACCCACTGTGGCTGAATATAATATCTGCAGAATCCCAGCAAATTACCAGTAAGTTTAGTGCAGTCGATTCAGAAACACACATGATCAATCAAGTAAAAAGGTAAGCAAGCAAGATTTATTACAATCAGGAAGCAGTACTGGAGTACAACACATCAAATTTGATCTTCCCAGTGGGTGCCAGGCTTAGGTTGCCTGAATGTAATGTAATAATCACATTAACGACTAAAGAGGAGCAGACTATTACATTTTTTTTCAAAAATTTCTAAAGAGTGTATAAAACTGCAACAGGGAAGATACATTTACATTTTGTTTGTTACAAGATTTAAAAACCTCGGATTTTTACAAGATTCTGAAGATTCTGTTCTATTGCCCCTTTCACACATACACAGGAATGTTCCGGAGTTTACCCGCAGGAGCTGTATGTGTGAATGCAACCACCCACAATATTCATCCCAGACCTTACCTGGACTTTAACCTCCTTGTACCCTAGTAAAGTCAGACAGTGCATGTGAGAACAGCACCGGAAATGTTCCGGTGTTTCTCCTGCACACGCCTAAAGCACGTTTCATCTCCCGATGTGAGAGTGCACCCGAGGCAGAAAATGTCCTGCTGTGCACTGCATGTGTGGACGACCACTCCCGAGACATTTCCAGACCCGATACTTCAGAGTTTGTATGAAAGAGTCATGTTTGTCTTAACACCTTGTTCTAAGAAGCAACATACTGCAAATGTAACATTAGAAATCTTACATATGTGTTCAAACATTGGCATATCAGTACTTTTTTTTTTTTTAGGGTTCACATCATGCTTAAGCTTCATGACCAGTCCACTGCCACAAAATGTTTAATCAGTATATTGATTCTTAGCGTTGAAATCTGTCTTTAAAATAAATGGGATTTTAGGAAATAAAATAATCACCATTGTTCTATGGCCTGTACTGAACAGTACAATTTATGATATGTGGGATCATAAATACATGCAGGCATGTCACATATGTACCGAGATCATCTGCAGATCATGTGATGCGAACAGAGTAACAATGAATTCATAAATAGACACCACACAAGATAGTTTCTGCTGTTTCCAACACACGCACACACAAAGGATAAAAGAGGCATTGAGAGGCAGTGTAGTGTCTGTCTGAATGAAGGGCTTTGTAGGCAAACTCTGCTATCTTAAAGACGCATTCAAAGATGAGGAGTATTCTGTTTAATGCTCATACATATTCTCACTGATTTTAACTTGAACATCTAATTTAAATTGGGCTCAAAGCTAATATTTGCTTTTAAAGTATTGTCTTTAGTTTCAGTTTTAAATAAGAATGTGAGGGGTGCTGATTATGACTGCAATTGTGTGCCATTTGTATTGATCTCTACAAGGTTGGATTTGCATGAATCATAAATTTCATTCAGTTTAACTGTACTTTGTTAAAGCTGCCTTGTTTATCAGGAAATTTGTTTAAATTGGCACCTTAGGCTAGTGGCTGTAAAATACACAAATGTTGCTGTGGGCAAATCACAGTCCAGGAGTATATTTAAATGATATGAAGAGATAAAATCTACACAATGTCTCACCTGTTCATGTACTGTTTCTCCAGACTGGGTCTGTCCACTATGTGGTGTGTGATTGTTTCATCTGTGACATCATATGTGCTGCCAATACACATGGATTTATCCCAGGAAACCTGGGCTCCAAAGCATCTGCAAACGGATGTGCAGAAAGAGAGAAAATACAGAGTGCCAGGGAGGAATAAAGAACAATATAGAGAGAAAGAGAGAGAACAAAAGATTTTTACAAAAGTATACTTGGATATCTGTGAAGTTTCAGAAATAATAAGAAAACAAACAAACTAAATTGAAACTCCATCAAGACATTCTAAACTATAAAATTGTTACAACAAACTGGTCAAATTAAGTAAAAATATTTAATTTACTTTTTAATTATTCCATAAACAATCCTTTACACTGAAGTTGTTTATCAAACCACAATAACATCATTAACACCTCCTGGTTTCTACACATTGTTCATCAGCTCCATGGTCCATAAAAGAGCAAAGTGTATCTTTACAACTTATATTTTTGCCCTCTTTTATCCTGTTCTTCAAACCCTGAGGTGTTACCCAGTAACAACACCTCTGTGGTGGCCCTGTGAGAGTCGAGACCACTGAAGAACAGGAGGCAGGGCAAGTCCATGGTCAATGAAAAAAAGTTAGTATTAAATGGCTTATCAGCGTACATGACAGGCCACATGTTACTGTTTCAAAAATATTTAATTCAGCAAGTAAACTGTAATTATGCATGACATTTTGCAATGTGCTGTATTTATTTATGTCTGTTTATTTACAAAGCTTCCTTGAATAAGAATTGTGTCTGAAGTGACACAAAAACACACACCTTAGAACAAAGGCCAGAGATTCTCTGGGCACTTCTCTGTTTAGGAAGAACTTGAGCCCTTCAAAGAGCTTCTTCTGTCTGTCCTGCTCCTGCTGGGCTTTCATACTCGCCTCCATCTTCTCCATGTCTTCCTGAGGATGTAGAAATAGGAAGGAAAGACATAAGGTGAAAAGAGAGCAATAGATTGCATTAGAAACTCATTAGAAAACATTATACTGTTTGGTAATATTCTGACTGGGTAACCATAGTGACCAGATCTCCAGTGTAACACCTAAAAGACAAGGTGTGAAATCAAGGAGGATCCACAAGCAATTAGCACATGCAAGCCTTTATTCACAACAAAGCTCTTTGCACAGCTCTTATTCAATCTGAAAAGATACAGATGTATATGTATAACAGAACAGAACCATAAGCTGGTTCACACCCTTAAAGATTAGAAAGCTTTCATTTATTTTATAATATATACAACAATGACAGCTAGGAATGCCCTGATGCCCTTAAAGCCCCTTATTCAGTCAATTTATGTATTTCAATTCAATTTGAGCACTTCAGGGATTTCCCAGAGCAGTTCCTTGCCCCGCCAGTGTGGTCCAAGTGCTTTAGAATTGTCACAAGACATTTTTTGCCCAAGGTGTGGTCTGGGTATTTTAGGGAGGTCCCTAAAAATCACTTTACCCTGACATCCTTTCCTGTACCTGTTATAATCATTTATACTGCATTACATTTAAAATTATTTTTTTTACTAAATCTGTTATTAATTATGTGTTTTTGACAAAGTTTTACAAACATTTTTTTTTATTAAAAATGGGACCATTCTTGTACTATATGGTACTTGGTGTGTTAAGATCTGTATTTGTCTCACCCCTTCAGTAGGAAACTGGTCTAGCTCCGCTTCCTCCTCTTCCACTGAAGAGACCACACGTGCAAGACTGGCACTCAGAGCAGACAATTTCTAGCAGATAGAAAAATTAGTCTCAATGAAATACTTGAATTATCAAAAGAAATGTCAGCAGAAAATGCTGGGGAAACTGGAATTCAAACCTCCAAATAGCTTTCTGAATCCATGGCATAATCTTCTTCAAATTCTGCTTTGAGCTCAGTTTCTCCTTTTCCATCAAGCTAAAACAAAGGAGAAAAAATGACAAGCCCAAAATCATTTCACAGCTAAGGCAAAACGATTCACCTCCAGACATATTTAATTAAAAAAAAGCAACAGATAATGAAAAAGTATTTAAATTATAGAGAATTTAAAAAGGTGTGATCCTTCTGAAAATATATATTCAACTGAAATAATTTTGTAATGTTAAAATCAAATGCAAAGTATTATCCAACACTGTAAGCTGCTATAGCTGCAGACGTAAACAGAAACAAAAGTGAATCAATCATGAATTCATTTAAATAAATATCTTAAAAATTAAGTTATCCCCAAAACAGTTCCCTACAGGACATTATATAGACAAAAAGTACTGGGACACCTATTTTTATGATATCCCATTCTAAATGCATAGGCAATAATATGTATTTGGACTTGCACTAAAGTTGCCTTTAGGAAGAAACAACTTTATTTATCTCCTTAGGGAGATTCCTTGGTTGCCAACCTCCTCGATGCCCAAGAAGCAGCTCGGGGGGTTAGGTGCCTTCCTCAAGGGCATTTCAGCCATGAATGAATTTTTCCTTGCTTGCCCCCGGGATTCAACCGGCAGCCCTGCGGCCTCAAGCTTGCTTCTCTGTACTAAACAGTCACTTGTTTAACTAAGCATGACTCTTTGCTCTAAACTGTAAACTTTCTCTTACTCTCCAAGCTGGACATCACTGGACTGATGCGATTTAAAGAGACAACTGATTTAAAACACCACTTTGTCACATATTTAATGATGCAACATTTGGCAGTAAAAGAACTGGAATTAGAGAATTTCAGTGCAAGTGTGATTTACCTTAGGGGGGTAGACAAGATTGAGTGTCTGGTAGAGACGGTAGTTGACAAAGCCAAGCAGTGTGGTGTAGAACTCTGTGAAAGTGGCCATAACTCTGTAGTCTACATCAGTGGGGTGCTGTACACAAAGATAAAAACAGAAACAAAGAACTTTACAAGTGGTAATTCACCACTACCATGGAAGTCCTATCACTTCTTATGAATTCCATTTTATAGAACAACCTTTAACACTAAACATGTTGCCACTGATACGCGAAAGATGTCTAATCACCCATAGTTTGTGTTATCTTCCCATAGGTGAATATAACTTACTGATAACCTTTCATCACACCATCTGGACAAATAGTACTTACATTTACTTTCAGTATAAGCATATTTATGGCACTAATCCACAGCATAGAACCTACACAACACTCCTTAACTCTGCACGGCTTTTTGCTTTTCCACTGGCCAAATCTGGTACCTGGTCCCTGGAACTGGGTACGTTTTCAGTCCCAATTCACTCTGGATTCCAACCGTGCTGAGTTGATTGGCCAGAGCCATGTCAATCACCACCAGATGCAGAGCTCAGCACAAACTCGCAGCTTGTAAAATCTCTGATGTTACAGCAGCTTTCACATTTATTTTTTATCGGACTCACAATGGCAGCTCGTAACTTTACCTCAAGTTGTTCAGAAGGAGTTTATATGCTCCTTGGGTTGATGGCAGATAAAGATTTCCAGTGAATTACGAACATGCAAGTAAAACTATCTGTGAGAACTGGGGAGGAAAAATGCGTTTAGTCCACAACGAGGAAAAAGCGCCTAGCTTTACTGCCGGCATTGTGGTTTTCAAAGCCAGCAATTCCTGTTTTCCGGTTTTTCAAAGTCACCAGTTCCATTACGCGGGGGAGCCCTGCCAGTGGAAAAGCAAGGAGCTTACAGTGTGCTGAGCCATGTACAGTCAGACCCATGTGATGGAAAAGTCACCATTAGTGATGCAGTAAAACAATCCAGGCTGCAAAACATGAGGAAGAGACGCGCTAATATTTATGCCCTTTTCCAGAACTAGATATAAATGTTTGATAACTCAAGAAGGAAAAAGGTTTCCATTAACCATTTACAACAATTTACACAGTTTACCAATTTTACCTCTACCATGATGACACCCCCACCTCTCTTAATGACCCCCCGACCCCCCCCCCTTATCTTTTTTTCAGAATGTGTTCTTTGATAAAATCTGCTGCTGAATGTTTAGATTCAACAAGATGAAAATATATCTGAAATCAGGATAGACATGGATGTAAAGTTAAATCCCAAAAACATTTGGCCATATTGTATATCAATTCATATCTCACTTGTCCAAAAAGTGAAATGACACCTGAATTGCCATTTAAAAATTTCTAAGAGTATTCTTCATGTAGAATATCACATAAGTTTGTTCTAAAGGACTCTGTATGACCCCCCCCCCCAAATTTTTTTAGACATAATTAAAAAGTAACAATCTGATCAAAATAAAACAAACTATTATTACATCCGTTATGAACTTATCTGCATTATACAGTGGTGTCCTCTGTGGCACCTTGCTAGGTTATAAATCAGGACTGTCTAACATTGGTCATTCTTATAATGTCTGTATAATGAGCACTAGGTACCACAGTGAAACAATTCTGAAAGAAGCAAAAAGGACGATTTTTCAAAACTGAACATTTGGTCAAACTAATAAGGCTGGGAGACATACTGCTGTACTGATGTAATAAACAAATCAATTTAAACACAGCCTGTTGATTCAAGTCAACACACAGGCTCTTCACTTACGTCATGAGCAAACTGAAAAGGTACGAGCCATGTGATGGTTTGTCCCAGCACTTCTGCCTGGTAATAAATTCCTTTGATGGACAGAAAGACCTGTTAAAAGACCAGAAAAGAGAACATAGGCAGGCTGGTGGTTTTAAAAAGGCAGAACTCAAACATAAAATATAATTTGATGGAATATAAAAGAAAGAAGTGTTGGGCATTCATGACAATAAAAACATAGGTGTAAACAAAAAAATAAATAAATAAAAAATATCAAGAGAATAGCAGTGAAAGTCATTTGCCTTGCCGGAAACACTAGCAGTGAGGAACTGGAAAGTTTATGGAACAATCCAATCAGCGAATAACATGGATGATCATAGGTTGTTTTCATATAGAAATACCACCCACTGTTGAAATGGACTAATTTAGGTGTAACAAAAAAAGGAGCATGTAGATAAACATCTTAGTGAAAATTATTTTAATGATTCAGTGCTATTTGAAAAGAAAGAAAGAAAAAAAAAAGACACTTAACAACACTAACAATACAGAGAAGGTGCAACATAGGGTATGGGTATGGGGCGGTTACCTTCCTGAGCGAGCGAGAGGCAACAATATAGTTCATCCATTCTACACTTAGTCTACGGCACAGCTGGATCATCTGGACATGGCACTTCCCCGTACGAGCGAACGTGGAGAACAGGAAACACATGCAGAGAGCATCATCAACGTCCCGGAGAGCATCAACAAAAGTAGGATATCTAAAAAATGATGAATAATTATTATGAAATGTTCATCAGTTCATGGACAATCTACGTGATCCTCGCAGCCGGACTGTAAAGTGTAATGGCGCCATCTACCGTACAAAAAAGGTTTAACCTATTTCCTCACCTTTCCTTTACAATGTGGTCCAGTTTGTAAGCAGGCTTATTGTCTCTAAGCTTCTCCACACTACCCCACTCAGCTTTACCATAGGCTTTACGAAGCTTGCGCACAAATATCTGTTAGGAAAGACAAAAACATCTGAGACAGTCTCCCTAGAGTTATGCAGTGTAAAGAAATGCCTGCACACAATCACAAGGAAGGTTAAAAGGGACCATATCAGAGAAAAATATATCCTAGCCTTAAAGTATGTAGTATATTGTTTTTATATTATAAAGAGTTTCAAAAACGACTACCCAGTTTCTACAGTCCATATACAGAAAAACTTTAAAGCAGGCCACTTTGAATTCACTTATTTTGTTACAACAAGAAAAACTGTGTTATATATTTCTTGTAGTTAAGCCTACAACAGTTCAGTCCTGCACACACACTGAACTTATATGCAGTTTTTTTCAGCCCAGGCAGAATGAAGTCCAATTCAGAACACTCAAACAGAAGAGAGCATTAGCATCAGCCAAAACCACCGGTTTAACCCTAAGGTATAATTAAAGTTTACAGAATTATAATCACATAATGAAGCTTTATTAGAAATACACTTACCTTATACTCCCTGAACTTGCCGACAATGGGCTCATGCAGGAGGAAGCGGATATCCTTCAGCAGGTAGAAAGTCCTCTGGGCAGTGGAGCCCTTATTGATCTTTTTTTTGTGTTTGGGTTCATGTGGGTAAATCCCTTTCAAAATGCATAATCGCCTGCACAGAGGAACAAAATATTATTAATATCACTGCTGTTTTAATAACATTTACATACACACAACACTAGCATGTCACTAAACAAACACTATAGTTACAATCCAAATAAACAGTATTGCTGTTTCTAAAACAAAATGACACTTTTAAAAGCAGTCTAACAAACACCTCCTCATATGATAATTTATCATCATAACAGACGTTTTCTTAAATGTTTTATCTATTCATCTGCTTTATTAGCTTTTGTTCATGATAGGAATCCCGTAAAACAGTCAGAAGAGTTACATGTCATACTTATATGTCAAATCATATAAGTTATTATACTGCACAAAATTGGTTTCATGACAGAAAAAAAAAAAAATAAATATTGTCGCCATCCAAAAAAACATTTATCTCCAAAACTAGTAACTTTACAGGAGAAAAACAAACTTTCTTAAATACAGTGGAAGTCAATGTAAAATTATTTTATTCCCAAGTACTTTGAGCATTTCAATTGGTCCATTCATCATAAAATGTTCACACAATTTGAAGGAAAGGAGCTGTGTTCAAATGATGTAGTAAACTTAAAATCAACAAAAATAAACGTTTTTCATTGGACAGGGATGATATGCTTAAAATATATATTTTTAATTATTATGGTGAAAATATACACAGGGGTTTTAAGGTAAAACTGAAAAAGTTAAAAATATCATAATGCAAAATCAATTTTTTTATCTAGTCAATAGACCCAGCTAATTGGTATGATATGGGGATATCCTTGTCTAGAACTGACCTGAAATCAGCCAGGCTCAAACCCAGCTTCTTGCGGGCTTTGTTTCTACTGATGTAGTTGGTGACAGACCCACTTTCATACTGCAGGAAGAGAAGGGAAGGTTAGGCACAATTAGCATTCACACTAATAAAGGAAGGGCCAAGTAAACACTTCAGGCAATGAACTGTCCTCATGTTCTAAGGCATCCAGGGGCCTTTTATTCAGTTATTCAGAGATGCAAAGCTTGTATAAACACCAGCCATACGAGTCGAAATTGTCACAGCTCAATACCAAACATCGACCAGAGGAATATAAAGACACTAAAGTTGGGCGGCAATGAATTATCTATGTATATGTATGCAGAATACATTTAAATTAAAATCAATCGTGGTTTCTTCACTTTCTGTAACTGTTTCACTACAGATGCATGTTTCTAACGTCCAACACTCATCGAGTCTAAAAATCGAGACTTGACGCTGAATTCGATTAAACACAATTTGAGGTGGAACTGAAATATCGAAGAACTTCATTATGTTTATATTATTTGTGCAAATACAACACCGTTTACAGTGAAACTGTACATTTGAGCATGAATTCAACTCCAGCTCGTGTGAAAAAAGTACACATGCAATTCCGTGTGCAAAACTATGCTACATGTTCCAGGGGGCAAACCGCTTCACCACTAAAGGTGGTATAAGCACTCCAGTAAAAAAGATGGAGAATATATTAATTTCAGTTTTATGTTGGACAAGGAGACTTCAACTAATACAACATATTCACGCGGATAATTCAAGAGTTCACAGCTGTCGCACTGTTTTAAAGTGGAGCGACGGGATCCAGAGAGGCAGTGGTGAGCATGAAGATATGAGCCTCGTGTCCGCTCTGTGTTGTTAATACTCACCTTCTTTTTCTGTAATCCTCCCATGGTGAGGCCGAGTGTCCACGGCGCTTGGACAGCGGTGTGTGAGGGGTTCGGCTGCTGTAGGTCTGAAGTTAAAGCGCTGTTGGTGTAATTTCTCTTTCTCTGTTTCTCTGCTTCACTGCTCTACACACGTGGGCCCCGCGTCATGACGTCACTGTGATCCGGACCCACAGCGTCCGAAAGAGGCGCCACGCATCCGCCTGAGCAAAAATCAAAGTTTATTTATGTACTTATGGTTGATTTATGGTCACTGCCTGTGGCGAGTTTGGTGTTCTCCCCGTGTTTGCTGTGAATTTCCTCTAGGTGCTCCGGTTTCCTTCTACAGTCCAAAAACTCACGATGGAAACGGTCCACAGGTGTGGATGTGTGTGTGTGTGTGTTGTGACGTCAGTTGCAACTCAGCTACATTTGTCATTAATCAGTGTAATGTGCGCACACACTCAAACTCCATAATATCAATAAATATTAGGCGTGTGTGTGTAACACAGTAATTCAACATACAAACTGCTGCTCTTTTGTCATTGTATGACTTTTTATTTTCTTTTTAATCAAATGAAAATTCTATACATACTGTTAATATTGATTTTATACTGTCTGTCAGCATAAATTGTGTCTGTCTGTCAGTCAGTCAGTCACACAGCCACCATGTTTAGTGTCAAGCCTCCCCCCAGCACTGGGCTGTGGAGCAGTGCAACTGGGTTTTCTGGAGTAATGGAGCTCCACCAAAACTTTTGGGATGAGCTTGAGCTGTGTTCGTGATCCAAAACTAATGGTCAAACATAAGTACCTGATTTCACTTATGTTTATGTATCTATACAATAATTAGCTGTCTACAAACTTTTGGACATGCATTTACATGTATGTCTGAATGCCTATTCAGTGTAATCAAAGCACCTTCAGAAGGAGACATTTATTGATTTTTCATTTCCATGTTGTCTCAATTTTGACTCCCAATTATTTCCTGAGTTTGGCATTAATGACCAATGCTGACGAGCAGAAGAGTCATAATCAAATTATGAGAGAGAGAGAGAGAGAGAGAGAGAGAGAGGGAAAGAGAGAGAGAGAGAGAGGGGGGGAGGAATGGAGAGCGATTTTAGCAGCTGTTCAGATCAATTCAGAGCAGGTGGAAGAATATTGTTTTCTTGTCTGCGGGAGTAATTCAAGTGGCTGTGTTCGGTATGGGATTTATGGATTTCTTCAGGGATTTTTTCCTGGGTTTCTGGGATTATGAAACACCAAAGATTATGGTGGTGAAGAACAGGACACTGGGTGTCATTTACAGAACTGTACAATTTCTGGTAATCACGTATTTCATTTGGTGAGTATTTTCATATTCTCAGTGAACAATGAGATTAAATAATTATGGTTCGTATTATATATTCACTGACATTGGGCATGTACTCATATGTGTACACATTCATATGATGGCTACATGCTTAAGATCAATGAACATTAAATGTAAAACACAGTTTTTCAGTTCTGTAAATCCTGTAAATGTGAAGAATCTCCAAAACAGGGATAAAATCTTATGCTGGTGGGGACTTACACACAAAAAACCCCACATATGTATTATTTCATATTTATTTGGCCATACATATGAGAACCAATGAACATAACATGGACAATTATGGTATTTCTGTTGTTTTGATTCAGTGTTCCAAATCACTGAATTTTAATTTGAAGTAATATGATGTTTAAATTACACATATAATATATTATATATATATAATGCAAGTTAATGCATTAGGTCTTTGTGAACCATTCTACTGGTCAATCCCTTGTGAAATTTATACTCAATGTAAAGAGCACCTGATGTGTTCTAATTGGAAAGTTTGGAGAAAGTAGATACTTGGTTTTCTTAGTGACACATGTTATTATGAGCATGTGCAGCAGGAATGGAAATATATTATATTTCAGTTCTGTAGTGAACAGACAAATCTAAAGTACTCAGATGCAAACAAATGCTTTAAAACTCACTGGAGGGTGCATCACATTACAACAATGACCTAAAACAAACATCAGGAACTGTGGTTTTCAGTGTCACAACATTTTAGCCTCTCTGAGCATTTCTGAGAAAAAAAGATGCTGAATAGATTAATCTCAGAAAACAAATATCCTTCAGGGAGACTGCACACTATGCATCTAGTAAAAAACAAATGTGTAGTATGGGGTCCATATGATGTACTTTGGACTCCTTTGGGGCATTTTAAACTCTCTTAATTTTACCTCAGTCATTAATCATTAAACAACAAAATAGAGTTTCACTCTTTAGACACACCACTCTTATAAAGCACCAAAAATAACAGCAATCCCTTGTGAAGAATATGTAATCATGCTAAATATGAGTGAGTTAAATGTCAAGGTCATGAATCTTAAGTAATTTAGATTTTAAGTTCTCAAAACTGCAGTGGTGCACCTGAAGTGCCAAATTTCTGTGAGTAGGAAGAGATCACTGATTGTTTAAATTTGAATTGCCAGTCTAGATCAGTTACATCTGCACAGATATTTCAATAGTTAAACCAAACTTGCTCTGAAAAATGTCCATTAGTAGATAAATATTTAAAAATAGTTTGCTATTCAACACTTTCGATTTGGCCAAATTTTTAACTGCTATTTGATGATGTATTTATTTCAAGAGAAATAAAGAGAAAACCTTATTTACTGCATTTGCAATCCTCTATAAATAAATCCTGAATGCCAGTAAAGGTACATTTAATCACACTGTAATATTACATAAATATTTTGTATCATTACTGCTGATACCCATAAAGATGTTAAAATACAGTAGAACTAGATATTGTCACTGTTTAAACAAAAACTTGTTTGACCAAAAAAGCAACTCTATATGATGAGAAAAAACAAGTTTTTCTATTTATGTATGTTAATGTAACAATAGAATGTTTTAATAGAATTGTAACTTTGAACCATTTGCATTGAAATATATTTCATTAAAATTGTGACAAAGTGATTTTGGGTACACTTTGGACCACTGTGTCCAAACAGGATACAGAAAATGAACGAATGAACGAATGATAGAATATAAATGGCAGATAGTATATTTAATAATACTAAATATTAAATAAATTAAATATGTTAAAAATGGAGATATAGTGATTTGCTCTGCCAGTATAATGACAGACTCGCTTGCTGAGTGGTCTCCTTATGTCAGACAGGGTCCAAAGTACTTATTCTAAATGAGTACAGATGTATTAATGGCTGCTTGAAATAGATAGGTGAAGTTATTCAGTGCTGCTATGATGGATGGAATAAAGATGTTCTGAAAGAGCAATTCAATAATAAATTTAGTTACTGAAGATCTTCAGACAGCCATTAGTCTGAGAGCGAGTGATCCTCTTTGCTCATATCATAAGAGACATGAGAAGCTCTGAAACACATCAATAAGTGTAACATTTCCTGCACGTAAAAAAGTGTATATATACAGCTAGTGGCATTGGCACAAGTGGACCAGACACAGCAGTGCTGCTGGAGTTTTTAAACACTGTGTCCATTCACTGTCCCCTCTGTTAGACACACCTACTTCATTGGTACACCTTGCAGATATAAAGTCAGAAGTCTCAGTCCAGCAGTGACCCTGAAGAGGTTTTAAACTCCATCAGCAGCCCTGCTGTGTCATATCTACTTATGCTAACACGACATGTTAAAACACAACCACTACATCAGTGTCACTGCAGCACTGAAAATGACACACAAGTCAAATTATACCTGCTCTGTGTTGGTGTTTTGAGAATCCTCCTGACCATTGAAGAAGAAGGTGAAATTGGGTAAACAAAGTATGCAGAGCAACAGATGGACTATAGTATGTAATTGTAGAACTAGTTCTACTGTAGGGTACTGTAGTGGAGCTGAGAGAATGGACAGTGCACTCTTAAAAATAAGTGCTACAAAGAGTTATATGAAAGATGCTATAGAAGAACCACCTTTGGTTCCATAAAGAACCATGTTTGTTTAAGACATATGTACCTTAAAGCTTGCTTTGTGCACAGGGGCATGGTCATGTTTAAACTGGAATAAGAATTCTCCAAGCTGTAACATATTTGAAACCATAAATCTTTGACAGTGTCCGTATATACTATAGCATGAAGCATTTAGCACAAATTTCCTTCACTGGAATCAAGAGCATGAAAACGAGTACAGACCAAAGCCACATTCACCTGCCAGACTGCCAGATCATGACGCATGATACATCGCTCTTCATCAGTTATACTTTTACAGTGCTGGTTTTGTCATCTTTCTTCCCACACAGGTATGTGTTTATCAGCCAGAAGGCTTATCAGGACATTGAGACACGGCCAGAGAGTTCAGTCTACACTGAGATGAGAGGAGTAGGCGTGCTGGGAGACAGCATACGAGACACTACAGAGTACGTCAGACCATCTGAGGTGAGAGAGAAGAGAAATACAGATTTTAAAAGAAAATTAAATCATCTGTAGTTCTTTGCCTGTTACAGGAGCCATCAATCATTGAACAGGTTTTTGCTCAACAACTTGTAGTGTTACCATGTTTCTGATTTTGGATATGCTCCTCAAGTAATATGACTCTTGGAGATATTTGTGTCAAATGATAAAAATAAAAGCAAGTCTTACACTCAGTATTAATATTTGTCTGACAAACTCTTTTAATTTCACTAGCTTTATGTTGCACTAAATTATTTAAAAGCCTTTAGAAGCCCAATTATCTCCAGCTTCCATCCATTCATATATGTTTATTTCTCAGGGTGGTGATGTCATCAGCACAATATTGAGCAGAGAGGTGACACACAATCAAAGACAGGGAAAATGTGCTGAGGTCAGTCCACACACACTCCATGGTTCCAGCAACATTACGTATACTACCTTAATTAATTCTAGCTTAAACCTAACCCTTATCCTAAACTCTACTATCTTATCTTGTAACAATGTTTGTTATGGGAACATGATTATTTTTGCCTAAAAAACAAATCCTCATAATGTATGTATATAAACATATTTTGGTCCCCACAATGTTTTATAATAAATATATTGCAATGTAATCATACAATTTACAGTTAATTGTTCCTCTCAAAATTGCTCAAAATTCTAATTCAAATTAAATAATTGCTTTTACATTTGTAAATGGTAGACTTCTGTTGATTTGAATGCTTGATTCAAATGGATATTTTGTATCAAGTTTGAATTGTTTCATGTGATCATGCAACCTTTGTGTCAAAATGATAATTCAATGATATTTATTATAATATTATAAATAAAAGATTATTAAAATGTTATTCACGTAATATGCACCTTATTCGAAAAATGTTTTTAAATGTTTTGTTTCTACTTATATCGTGCTGCTGTAACATTTTGTTGTATAGAGGAGCCAGAAGTACCCCATGGTTTAATGAGAAATGGAAAATTATAAATAGAAGCTGAGCTCGGTTTGCATTTTCACAAGCTTCTTGACACAGACTTAGCCCAGTATTGATGAAGGTGTTAAGTGTAGAGGCTCTGTTTCCCCTTTAATATTTGAATTTTTCTAGCGTGATGCTGAGTTTAAACTTTTTTTCAAAGGCATTGTCACTGTGTGCATATGCATGTTAGGTGAATAGCATTTTAAAAGAAATGTTGGACTATGGTTTTGACAGAAATGTTGCCTAATATGAAGCATGTTAATTCAAATTGGGAAATGCTTTATCATTTAAATAAAGATAATATAGATACCCATGAAAAATTCAAATTGTAAATGTAAATGAAATTATTGAATCTGAATTTTAATTTGCAAGTATGTGTGGAACATTGAATTCTAATGTAGGATTACATTGCTATTTGGCGTATAATATTTTAATTTTAGTTTTGGTACTGATATGCTTCTATATGATAGGTCTTTGCAGTTGTCATGTAACCTTATAGATGATGATCTACAGTAAAGAATTAGTACTTTGTCTGTTATTTCAGCATTACAATGTCCCCAATGCAAACTGCACAACAGATGCTGACTGCATTAAGGGTGAAATGGACTTTGATGGTCATGGTAAGGATTTGAGCTCAAATCAGAAAAGCTCTGAAACATAGTGAAACATCTGTTTATCCTCAAATACTTGAGTAAATCTTAAATGATCATTCTGGTGAATGGTGCTGAAATGAATACTCCATAAATATTGTGGATTTTAATAATAGGTCAGAGAACTGGACACTGTGTGCCTTACTACAACTACACCTTCAAAACATGTGAGATCAAAACCTGGTGCCCCATTGAGGATTTTGCAGCAGTGAGGTGATTATATCTTATTTGGTCCATTGGTTTATTGTAGATAATCTTAGGCTCAGGTTTCATTGCAGTGGAGGTTTTAGGAACAAGGAATTGTAAAACCTTAAACAAAAATATGGCTATTTTAATTATACAAAATGACCCATGTGCTCCCTCCAGGGTGTATTCCCGCCCTGCGCCCAGTGATTCCACGTAGGCTCTGGACCCACCGCGACCCTGAACTGGATAAGCGGTTACAGATAATGAATGAATGAATGAATGAAAATGACCCATGTGTTTTTAATGTTACTCACGTAATGCAGAAATACTGTTGAGTATGAAGAAAAGGGTTCCTTGGTCCTTTTTTAAAAAATAAACCCTGTCCTTTATGTGGCAGTGTGTCTGAAATTATTTAAAAGGTGGAGCTTTCTGTGATGTAGCTCCCAGAGGCATTAAATACGTCAGATATCTGGTTTCTATTAACACCAATGTGAATAATTGTGACTGAGTTTGTACAGTTTGTATAACATTATTTAGCATAAAAGTTAATGGTTGAATTATCTAGATATTCGTAAGTTTTGTACATTTTCTTCAATTTCAGCTTTTGTACTTCTACATTGTATTTGTTTTCTGGGAAGGTTGTTTCAGACTTAAGTGATTATTCTGCTTATACAGTTGTATGGGTGCTGTGTACTCTAATATCACTGCTGAGTTCTTTCATGTCCATTTCCCCTGTTCCTCATAGAGAACCACCACTAGTGGAAGCCGTCAATTTCACAGTCTTCATAAAGAATGCCATTCACTTCCCAAAGTTTAAAGTGCTCAGGTGAGTCCATTTCTTCAGATAACATTTACCTTCCATGGTTCTGTACTATGCACACTATATGCAACCTGGAGGTTGTGGGTTCAATTCCCGCTCCGGGTGACTGTCTGTGAGGAGTTGGTGTGTTCTCCCCGTGTCCGTGTGGGTTTCCTCCGGGTGCTCCGGTTTCCTCCCACAGTCCAAAAACACACGTTGGTAGGTGGATTGGCGACTCAAAAGTGTCCGTAGGTGTGAATGTGTGTGTGTCGGTGTTGCCCTGTGAAGGACTGGCGCCCCCTCCAGGGTGTATTCCCGCCTTGCGCCCAATGATTCCAGGTAGGCTCTGGACCCACCGCGACCCTGAATTGGATAAGCGGTTACAGATAATGAATGAATGAATGACTGAATGCAAAAGGAAAATTATTAATGGATTTCCTAAGGATCAGGATCAGTGTATGTTATGATGGCCTTAGCAGTTTTAAAAGGATAAGGAGATAATGACAACATATAATAATAGGTTTAGCATATCATGCAAAAATATTTACTATAAATATATATTTTGTTCCTTCTTTAATTTAAGGGTGAACATCAAACCAAGGAAACCAAAGAAGCTACTTAAGTGTTATTATCACCCAAAGGACAACCCATACTGCCCTGTGTTCAGGCTGGGTTATATCGCTGAGCAGGCCCGTGAGAAGTTCAGTGAATTGTGCCGAACTGTAAGTTCATACACAGCCAGAAAACTGACATTGTTGTAATATTCAGTACCTTAAAGAAATACAGTGTAATTATTGGCTTTTTTGTCTCACACACACACACACACACGCAAACACATACCTTCTGTGCTGTGGGTATCGCTAATTAACATCGGTCATGACCAGCTCTCAGGGCTACTTGTGATAAACACACTCCAGCACTCCCGCAATGTTAAGGTTGGGGAATGTGTATTTTTTCATATACAATGAACCATGTCATAAAGTGCAACTTTCATGGTACTTTAGCCATTTCTACCATACAGGAACAGACAGAAAAACACGTATAACCAGATTCAATGTTTAGCGGTAAAAAGTGAGCTAATCCGGCTAAAGTTAGCAGGCACTACCACTAGCCCTCGTTAGTCAGCAACTCTCAAAAACCTGATTATAACACTTCTTCAACAAGACTTATTAACTAACACATCAGCATGTGCATGTGTCAGAATGTGCAACATCTTGTTATTACCTACTAGTCCAACAAGAAGAATGCATCTGTCTTTTGTATTGTCAGTCTCAGCTCCCTCCACTGAGTAAAGTCAGTCGAATGCTAAGTCTTCTATGATGCTCTCTTTCTTTCTTGCTCCCTCTGCCATAATGTCCACACTATTCTCCCTATTACATGTCCGAGGGGCATCAAAATAATTTGGAAACTGTCATTTTAGGGCAGCATTTCTTAAAGTGCGAGGAATGCCCCACTAGTGTATTGTGTAGGTATTGCTGGTGGGAATCAGAAGAAATAAGCATCTTTCTGCCTGACTTTATTAATGCCTTTCTATTTTGCGAATAAAGCTTACTCAATAAAAAGCACCTACTTACAATGGCTTCATTAATAGCCATTAAACATACTTAAAGGACATTAGATAAGAGACCAAAAATGTGTAGCTTGCCTGGAACCAAAATATGCTTTTTCCCCTGCTTTTTAATTTGAAAACCTTTATTTTGAAAATATGTCACCGAGATTAACATGTTTTGGCAGTGTTTATAAAGGTTTATAAAGTCAGTTTTTACCAGGACTGGACTTGAGGTCAGTAACGAGAGCACAACAGATAACCATGACGGCTAATTGCAGTTATGAAAGCGGCTAAATAACTTTTAGGGTAACAGAGAAGGATCTGGGAGTTAGTTCATTTAATTAGTAGGCCAGTTTTTTGAGGATCGAGGATCAGAACACCAGGGTCCCCGCCCTCGGCTGCCACCCAATCCACAATGCACCAGACCCTGATTACTACCTCTCCCATAGGTGGTGGGCCCATGGGAGAGTGGACCCATGTTGCTCCTTCGGGCTGAGCCCAGCAGGACCTCATGAGTAAAAGTCCGACCACCAGGTGCTTGCCAAGGAGCCCCTCCCCCAGGCCTAGCTCCAGGGTGGGGCCCCGGTAACCCTACTCTGGGCAAGGGAAGCTGTGTCTCTGTTGTTATTTTCTTCATCTGAGTCTTTATGGATCACTCTTTGTCTGGCCCATCACCTAGGACCAATTTGCCTTGGGAGACCCTACCAGAGGCTATTGCCCCCGACAACATAGCTCCTAAGCTCACGCAGGGATGCAAACCCCTCCACCACATTAAGGTGGTGATCCAGGGAGGGGGCTCAAGGCTCTGGATGTTGTGGGGCTGTCCTGGCTGACATGTCTGGCAACATCGCGTGGACATCGGGGGCAGTGCCTCTGGATGGGCACACTGCTGTTGTGGTTCCCCTTTTTAAAAAGGGGGATCAGAGGGTGTGTTCCAACTACAGAGGGGTCACGTTCCTCAGCCTCCCCGGTAAGATCTATGCATGGGTACTGGAGAAGAGAGTCCGACTGATAGTTGAACATCAGATCCAAGAGGAACAATGCGGATTCCGCCCCGGTCGTGGAACACAGAACCAGCTCTTTATCCTCGCTAGGATCCTGGAGGGTGCGTGGAAGTTTGCACAACCAGTCTACATGTGTTTTGTGGATCTGGAGAAGACATTTCACCGTGTCCCTCGGGATATCCTGTGGGGGTGCTCTCGGAGTATGGGGTACTGGGCTCTTTGCTACGAGCTATCCAGTCCCTGTATAAACAGAGCAGGAGTCTGGTATGTATGGCTGGCAGTATGTCAGACTGGTTTCCAGTTAGAGTTGGACTCCGAAAGGGCTGCCCGTTGTCACTGGTTCAGTTCATAATTTTTATGGACAGAATTTCTGTCCCTTAGAGACAGGGTTAGGAGCTCGGACATCCGGGAGTGACTTGGAGTCTAGCCGCTGCTCCTCCACATAAAGAGGAGCCAGTTGAGGTGGTTCGGGCATCTGGTCCAGTTGCCTCCTGGACGCCTTCCTGGTGAGGTGTTCCAGGCATGTCCAACTTGGAGGAGGCCCCAGGGAAGACCAAGAACACATTGGAGAGACTACATGTCTCCACTGGCCTTGGAACGCCTCGATATACCTCCGGAGGAGCTGGAAGCAGTGGCTGGGGAGAGGGAGGTCTGAGTTTCTTTACTCAGACTGCTTCCCCTGCTACCTGGAGTCGGATAAACGGTGGATAATGGAATGAATGGACAGTTTTCTGTATTTGTGAATATTTGAATATTGACGTTAATGTTTCACCTACTGTTATAATGTTAAGCTACTGATTTAGAGATAGAAGTTGATGTTACTTAAATAAATTTGAAAATTGTAAACTTACATGTGTATTTTATTACCATATTTTGGAGCGATATGGTATAGTTGGGGCATGGAAATTCCCCTTCGTCTGAGGTGGGGAATGATAGATAAATTTTGAGAACCACTGTTTTAGGGTAAAAGTACTACGTATTGTTCCATAAATTAGGGAACATAAGTGTACCCCCATTCTATTAAATAGCAGATTTTAAAATTGTGTTGATTTCATATGCCCATTTAATCTCCAGGGCTTCTGGAGAAGTGAAGGTTATGTACATTTAGGGAACACAACTGGAATTTAAAATCGTACCTTGTGTCATACCTTTAAGGTTACACTGTTTGTACCTTTAGTGACAATAATGTATCTCCACTGTACCATTTTTCCAGCGTGTATACAGCAGCTATGCTTATCTGGAACTTTACTGACATCTACCCTTAAGACGGGGCATCAGCTAGAACACATCACCATGAGTGGCAAATTACTGACCACTTTTATTATTAAACCTTTCCTTTGTAGCTTCATTTTCCTGGTGATCAGTTAGAGACCATAGTCAATATGTTGATGCATAATTTCTCTTAACAATTTTCTTTCAGTTCACTGGTCAATTTCTGACCACACAGTCACCCTTGGCTGGATTTGTTTGTGTGGTGTACCATTCTTAGCCTTGAAACAGCCGATATACCACACAGTACGATGTCAGCACCACTGAGCATTGGCGACCACCTAAATAATATACAGCCTACAAATGTCCTGTGGGAACTAACCATTAATGTACAGCAAATCATGACTGCATATGGTGTAGTAAAGTGGTACTAAAACGTTTAAATAAAGTGGCCATTGGCTGGTACTACTTATATTGTACTTGCATCATTGTAGTATAAGACATATGTTTTGTGATAATTATTGTCATTTGCAAAGATTGGACACATAGATTACCTACATGTTTAAATTTAGTGAATGTTAATGCTTTAATATGTTTGGGAAAACCCATTAAACGGCAACAGATGCCTACAAATTTTGCACACATCTCTAGGTAACGAAGTGGCCAGTGAATGGGGAGATGATATGATGTTTGCTGTTTATTGAACAAAACCAGGTAACAATGTGACTGATTGTTTTTAGGGTGGGGTGATTGGAGTGTTCATCAACTGGAAATGTGACTTTGATGTTGACCCATCAGCATGCATTCCCAGCTATTCCTTCAGGAGGCTGGACCTCAAGAAAAACCTGCCCAACTCTGGTTATCATTACAGGTAAAGAGGATCCTATCTTTCATATCCACATGCCTGCAACCATGCCAGTGGTCCAATTTTAATATTGTATTATATAAAATCAGTAGGTACTAACGATTAATTTGTAATAGTTTCCTTAGTATTTTCAAAAATATATTTTATTTTGTTTTCAAGACACAACACCAAGATAGTATGTATATGTTGTAATTAAGCATGAATTGTTATACATATAAGAAGAAACTGACTCTTGCACTGAAACATACTTTACATATTATGGCAGTAAACACAACTTTTGGAAACAGATGGAAGGGGGTTAATTTTTACTCAATTTGTTTTCCCAAACAATCTACAATTTAGATGTTCTAGTTTACTGAAATTTTAATCTGAAATCTTGGGGTTGAGAATATAAATGAAAATAATGTTGAGTACATTAATATTTACTGAATAATAAATATGTATTTTAGTGCTGAAATGTTTAGGTCTGAATTTGAGTAACTGAGTATTTTTTGTTCATTTTTTTCATTTCATGTCATGAAATAAATATGTTTAAAATTTTAGAAACCTTAATTTTTTCTGAGAAACAGAAGTGGATCTTTTGTAGCATTGCTTCAAGAATAATTTATGGTTAAGTTTATAAGACAGTGTGCGATTCTGTTCTATTCATTTAACATATTTTATGATTTTTTTTGGATATCACTGATGTCATTTAGGTTTGCCAAGTACTACCTCAAGGATGGTGAGGAGTATAGAACACTCATAAAGGCCTACGGCATTCGTCTTGATATTATTGTGCATGGACAGGTAAGAAAATAAATATGATGTTATGAAGCTAAAATAGAAATGTTGGTTGTTAGTTAACTGATTATTAATTTTACTATTTTTATCTCAGGCAGGCAAATTTAGTCTTATTCCAACAATAATCAATACAGTCACAGCAATGACATCAGTGGGGATAGTAAGTGTTTTCTGGGTAATTATATATATATTTATAATTTGGTTAATTGATGTTGATTTTTAAACTAAGCTTCCTCTCTCTCTCAGTGCTCTATCATCTGTGACTGGATAATGCTGACGTTTATTGACAAGAATGAAGTCTACAGTGAGAGGAAGTTTGATGATGTAGGTGAAATCCAAACACAATAAACAGCCTTGGACAAACTGCATGCTGACATCTTTACACCCTTACCTGGAACTATACTGAAATGTCAATAAATATTATGCAAAAGTAAAATATCAGGGTTTATTTAATTTTCAGTCAACTCCTTAAACAACAGCTGAAAAAAAGTTCACTATTTACTGAACATTGACCATGGCTTTATTACAGCTTTTGTTATGGTATTGGAAAGAGGTACTTGGAGTTACCACTCAAGTTTAGTTGAGGGATATAAATGTGCAAAGGTGAGTTGTGATGATTTTGTCAGGATTGAAGGATGCAGTGGTTAAAGCAGCAGTGGCAGTCACAAAAGCAGGAAGGAAGTGAAACCCACGAGTGGCAATGCAGGAAGCCAGGAGCTCAGGGATGTGGGAAATCAGAGCTAAGGGATGTGATTTGGCCAAGTACAATGCAGAAGAGCAGGCCTTGGGTCAGGTGATTTGTGGAAAGAATTTAGTAAGGCTACATCACAAGAGCGAAAGCAAATGATGACTAGATTTATTTGCGATCAGAAAGAGGAGGCACAGTGTGCAACAGCAGCGTCACAGGCAAAACAAGGCCAGTGGCTTTGCTGGGAGAATCTAGAGAAGAGGAAGATCACTTGGCAAGAATTGTGGGCAATGGAGGCAAGTCATATTAAGTTTTTGCTTGGAGCAACTTATGATGTCCTTCCAACTCCACAAAATCTTGGACAGTGGGTAGGTGAAGACCCTAGTTGTAGATTATGTACAGGGGTTGGCATGCTGAAGCATATTCTATCAGCTTGTTAGGTTAGTTTGTGTATGATTATAATAATTTTCTGGAGACTTGCTTAGCCATGCAATAGTTGAATATTCATAAAAAAAAAATTCGATGAACTTAAATAATCATGTTCATGCCACATTGTATGGTATCATTAATATTTTTTCCTTTTCACCTTTTAAACACAGGCATCTAAGGAGTCCAATCCACCAACAGTAACAGAGATCACGCTCACAAGCTTTGGTTCCATCCACTCTGACCTGTCAGATGGAGTTCCACTCTAAGGCCCCACCCGGTTTGCTCCACATAATGCTGAGGACTGATCCCATGCAGCATGTACAACATTGAAAAGGAAGACAAAGCCGAATATTTTTGTGTAATGGATTGACAAAAATGAATGCACTGAAAATGTATCCTGTGAAAAAAATTTAATGGACATGGATCATAATCTGCACCCATAGTTGCAGCAAAATCCTGAAAATGCTTTGGTTCATTTGGGCTTCAACTCACAGCATCCAAATCTACATTTCAATTAATATTATTTCCAATAAATATTATTGATAAATATTGATCATGTTGTTGCATGTTTGATTCAGCCTGTCAGTATGTAAGCTACAGCGACTGTATGTCTGCACCTATGGTAGATGTACTGGAATTATTTTTCAGTAATAATGTTCAAATTAATAATTTTCAGGAGATATATTACACTAGTATAAAGTGTATGTTAAAAGTGATGATGTATTCTCTGAACAAGATAACAGCACTTTTATGAGTCACTCTGGATAAGAGCACCTGCTAAATAATTCAAATGTATATGTAAAGAAATATTGTCAGAAAACAGGACTATTTTTTTTTTTTACCAAATTAAGCTCAGGCAATTATAAGAAAATAGGTCTGATAAAAGATTGTGTCCATGTTTCCACAATGCTGAGAGTCTGAAAGGATTTGGAACAGTTGTGCAGTTCATTAAGCAGATATGAAAAAATTGGAAAATATTTTGTTGTTGAGGATCTCACATAAGCCTTTGTCAGATATATTTTCTTTTGCTGTTCCTGACAGAGAAAAACATAATTTATGGTAAATTTTTCTGTACCATAATTATGGTACGTGTCTGATATTGAATACAGGCAAAACTAATTTTCAAGAATCTGTTCAGCATTTATTCCAACATTCCAAAATGTTAAAGTGAGTTCTGAATTAAAAACTGCAACTACATGATTAAACTCCAAACTGTCTTTACCCTATAAGCATTGCTTTTCCGAAAAGTGCTTTGGTAGATGGGAAGACAAAGATGAGGCGTCCCATCGGAGACCCACTATGTGGACCTTAATGTGATAATGATGACTTTCCTGTGAGATGGGCTTTTGAAAATGAGATTGAGGGGGAGGAAGGCTGCATCCACCCAGGCCCTTCCTCACTGTGATTAATAGCATCCCATTGATTTTTTTGAGGTTTACAGATCAGCTTTCTAAGATATTGCTTTTTTGGTTTTTACCACACCTCTTTAGATATGGCAAGAGACTGAAACCAGATCCAAGATAAAGACAGAGAGACTGCTTTCTGCTGGGTTTAGTTTCTTCAGAACCTCACTTGTGAAATATATCTCCATTTAAACCCAGGCAATTAGCAGATATTTGTGAACACTTATTCCACTGTAGGTTTCAGGAAGATCAACATTTTAAATTATTAAAAAAAATCTAAATAATTCTATTTTGAAGACAATATTAATGTTTTTTTTTTTTTTTTTTTTTAAATGAACAATCTTGTTTCCTAGCTGTTGATTTTTGATGTTCTCATAATTTGATTCTACCAAATTAAGTATCCTTTTCTTAACCCAACATACAAAGACTCACATAAATACCATTTTTTGTTGGGGCACAATTTCATCATTTCGAAAGTTAACTACTGCAGGAAATAAACGAAGCTCAAATATTTCTTGCTATATTACTAATATAACCTTAAGCACTGTTCAATACAGACAGAAATGTGAATATTTAAACACTGAATCACAGAAGCACACATGCTATCACATAACCAAAGCATGCCATGTAAGCCCCAGTAAACCACTATCTGAAATGTCTCCTTCAGGTTATATTACTTGTACTAAATTCAGGCAGACCCATCAGTTTAAACCTAAAGCATGACTCATCATATGGCACCACTATCATCTGAGGGAAAACAAGGTTATGTAGAAGTTGGGTTACAGTAAAACTAATTCACACAGCTGGACTTAAATTCAAGTATAAATATTGATGCTTTTCAGATGAATGTCTTGAGCAGAAGAAGAAACCAGATGCTACTTTAGAAATTAGCTCATAATATGATAATGGAGAAGTGGCACTGTTGTATAGGTCTCATTAGCTGATTAATGCAAAAGGATGTTGGTAATTGTCCCTTGAATGGCACTATGCATTGCAAAATTAACATACCCTCAAACTATGGTCATAAATGTGAAATCGAAACAATATCCTATCCTGATAGTACTACCAGGAAATGAGTGCAAAAAAAGCATTACAATAGACAACACTTTCATGATTAATTCAATAAGCCACAGGGTCAGGCCAGTTACCATAGCTGAAACATTTTATTGTTACAAAAAAGTACAAAAAATATTTATTTAAAATACACCAAAGCATGTTAGTCATTACTTTATAAACACGAGTTCCCAACACATTCTTGTATGTGTTCATTTAGATCAAGATTTGTACAAACCTCTCTGAGAATTCTTTGCACATAATTGCACTGTGCTAACAATGAAACAAAATGTCCTAACAATTTCTTAAACATTTTTTAAAAAATATTTTTGATCAAAACAGACTTTACATACAAAATATATTTATACAGAAACACACATGATGATTATTAGGTATTCATTGCCAGGATCCAGTCGATGGTCTCCAGCAGGAAGTTCATGTTGTAGTGAGCTGCAATGTTCCGGAACACTGTGACTTGTTCTGTGAAATTCTGAAAACAGAACAAAGTAAACAGAGAAAACTTGCCAGTCAGTAACGGGAAAATCATGGACATACCATGTTAAACACAGCCTTAGAGTCTCTATAAGTGTAACATTAGCAGATAAATATTATCCAATTTCGTTATAAATGCAAAATAATGCATCATGAAATCTTAAAATGTACCATGATTTAGTTCTAACTGCATCTAACTTGCCCCAATTGCTATAAACCATAAAGTATATACTAATTATTTTAACATAAAATGTCACAATTACATAAAATACCAATATTTGTCGATATTTATCAATTTTACCCACTTGTTCCAGACCTGATGGGAAAATATTGCCCGTTACTTACTTTATTTTTTTATTTACTAAATTTATATGGCACTTCTTTATAGACACCCAAAACACTTTACATTCTTTAGAACATTAGAATCTATATCAATAAATATTTACACCACTATTCGCTACTGTAGGAGTAAACTATTTTGATCAAACCTTTGTTGTAAAGGTGAGTTTGAAGTCTCCTGCACAGCTGCAGTACAGGGGCATGTTAGCTTCTTTTACCCCTTGGCACTTGGTGCACTCCTGTATTCAGACAAAAGCATGACTTTCTTTTAGCAAACAGGGATTAAATGTGCGATGCAGGTTACTCTATTAAATTCAAGTACACATTTCTTACACAACACTTTTGTATCACTAACACACCTTTGAAATACTTCCTGTAATAACTTCACATGCTGTTATAAAATATTTTAATTAAAAAAAGTTACTACACTCCGGGGTTGGTATGTAGAAGAAACACAAAACGGGTCAATACACGTCAGGTTAAATCTAAAGGGGCTAAACATAATTTAATTTGTTATAATATAAGCCCAGGTCCTGTTCTCAGATCTAACAGTACATATGGCTGTTTCTCACCAGGTCCTGCAGTGTGTAACTCATGAGTTTCTTCTGCAGAGCTTCCACTAGTGCCATTTCTATCAAATCTGTGTCATACTGGGCCTGGCAGTTTGAGCAGAACCACTGAGGTAGAACCGAGCCATCCTACATAGGAGGAGAGACAGACATACAGACATAGTGACACACACAGAGAGACAGGAAGACAGAGACAGAGAGAAAAATGCAAAACATATAAAAATTAATTGGCTAAAAACGGGAAATATATTACAGGATTCTATTACATAGAGCAATAGGTTTTGTTAACAGTCGTTTGACCCTGTGACCTGACTCTTACCTGGGCTACAGAAGGGTCTTTGCAAAGATCAAGATCACGGCAGAAGTTACACTGGTGGCAGATAACCTCTGGCAGAATGTAAGAGTTGCAGGGATCACGGAATTGAGCATCGTCAGAGAACTCTCCAACATCTATCAATCGCAGGAGATCCCGCTTTAACTTATTCACCTGGTTCGCTATATTAGTGTCCAGGGAGAGGACCTAAACATCCATAGACAGAAAGATGTACCACTTATAATTAACAAGTTAATATACTTAAACAAGGTATTTATAATGATTGCACATGATAAAAACTGACCAAGCAAAACCAGTAATGCTAGCATAAAACTTTGTGTTCTCACCTGGCAGACGTATTTGATAAACTCCAGGGCAGGATTATTGAGGGGGAGATGTGAGCCAGGCAGCATGGGAAACATTTCAGATGGCAGAGCCACATTGCGGGTTCCAGAAACCTTCTTCTGGATCTTCTGTGTGATGGTGAAGATGTTCTGAGTGAGCTCACTAGACACATACTCTTGCGAGAAAGTGATCATGCCTACAGACACAGTAACAGAAATATGTCAAATACATTTCGTAAAAGGATACAGTACCTTCCACATTATTCAATTAGTTATTTATGTTCATATTAATAAAGTAATGAACTAGAGAAATACATTTTTCTGTTTTGTATTTTTAATGAGAATGTAACCAAGTAAATTTGCTTATCACATTTACCACCTACACATACAAAAAAATAATGATATCATTAAAAAACATTGCAAGCATCATTACCTGGAAGTGCACTGATATCACCAGCCGGCTGTTGGGTCATTTGGCTCCCACCCCGCCTCTTTATAGGTGTTGCTCCAGGAGCATTTCGTCTAAGCTCTTCCTTCATGCTGTGATACACAGCAGCAATATATGCTGTAGTGAGGCAAGAAAAAAACAAATAAACTGAAAGTGGATATTTATGAATGGGAGTAAACAGCTAAACAATTTTACATTTTTTAAAAAGGACACTACTAAATAACTGTCTATACACAAGTGGTGAAATTTCTGATTAAATCTGATTAAAGCAGGTAGTGTCGCAGTCACACAGCTCCAGGGACCTGGAGGTTGTGGGTTCGATTCCCGCTCCGGGTGACTGTCTGTGAGGAGTTGGTGTGTTTTCCCCGTGTCCGCGTGGGTTTCCTCCGAGAGTCCAAATACACACGTTGCAGGTGGATTGGCGACTCAAAAGTGTCCGTAGGTGTGAATGTGTGTGTGTCTGTGTTGCCCTGTGAAGGACTGGCGCCCCCTCCAGGGTGTATTCCCGCCTTGTGCCCAATGATTCCAGGTATGCTCTGGACACACCGTGACCCTGAATTGGATAAGCGCTTACAGATAATGAATGAATGAATGAATGTATTTTAGAAAACACACCTGAGACTATCATGAGGAAGTACTTCTGACATGAAGCTGTCTGTGGCAGATATTGCATGATGTTCCAGTTGCTCTCAATCAAGTCCTCAACTTCTTCTCCATTTTCCTCTTCATCTTCTTGTTCATCAGCCCCTTCATCCTCCTCATCCTCACTGCCCTCACCGTCTTCATTTTTCTCTTTCCTCTTCTTTTCCAAACCATTCTTGTTTCATTTTCAAAAAAGCAAAATATCTATTCAATTTCTGCTGCCAAATTTGTAATATTCTATTTTAGACTAACAAAACTGGTCTGTGTCTGAACAGTTCAATCAGAATAAGAGTAAACAGAGCCAAATATAAAAGCACCTCTCTATTTACTTATACTATTTACAATACATGTACAACACAGTCATGACATACCTCTCCATAGAGGACACTTGAAGGCAGTTTTCCCTTGACTCCTCCATAGTTGGCAGGATCCATCCATAGCAAAAACTCCCAGCATCGGGAGAACGTGATGGACAGAGAGTGAAAGATTTCCCTTGAATGGATACTGCAACCAGATGAGAATAACATTCCATGATCCAGAAATTACACACAGAGAGTACTTAACAACTGTTTAACTTTTCAATGTTAGGGTTTTTATAATAATAATAATAAATAATTAGTCTGAATATTTTATAGACAAAAACACCTGTTCGCAAATATACTTCTGCTTTGCAAATTTCTGACTGCTAGTCATGGTTGTACTCAGATTTTTAACACATTTTTGGTCTTAAAATAAAATGTTTATATGCTTTGTTTTGTATATGTGGAAGGGAAATAATTTTAAAAGTAATAATGTCATCATATAATCAATGAGCATAAAATTTCAACTTGGTCAGTCCATTTTTTTTTGTACTCACAATAAAACATTATTTCGCATTCTCTCATTACAGATTTTAAGCTCAATCTGGAGTATTAGAAAAGGCAAACAAACAATGTGGAGTTGAAAGAAGAACCTCAGGACTTCTGTGAAAAGAATGAGCTCTGACCTGTTGGTAATGTATTCCACATATGCAATGGCATCGTCAACACGCCGTTTCTTGGTACTGAGGATGATACGGTTAAAGTTCCCATAGACTACAGAGGACCCAAGCCGTTTAAACTCAGCAACCAGTCTGAGTGAGAAACCGACATAGATTAAGTGAATGTGTGAAACCTTTAAATAGAGACTATCAAAGCGTACTAAATATAACCTAGTATTGTAAATAATATGAACAAAATAACACTTTAACAAAATATCTAGCTAATTTATTAAAGTACTTTGTAGGCAAGATTATTGCAAATAGGATGTTCTCCATTATTATGATTAATAATTTTTTTAAACGTGCATTTTATGCCACTTACTGCAAAAAGAGCTTCTTCATCATATTGAGAAGTGTGCGGTGCAGTGCTGGGTCATACAGCAGGGAGCTGGGGGAACGCAACCAGCGGTAAAAGTGCATCACCTGGTTATCAGCATAAACGTTATGGTACTGTGTGATCTCTCGCACCCAGCCAACCACCATACTCTTCAGGATCCTAAACTCAAAATTATTAAAAGAGAAGAGCTTTAGCCACATAAAAAAAACCCATATTAATTAGCATTTTTCACAGTTTTACGTAAAGACTAAATAAGCAGATCAATCTTCTCAAATAATAATAAATAATTATAAATATAATTTACTGAAATAAATATAATTTACTGAATTCCTAGCAATATTTGAAGCATGTTTAAAACACACACACACACACAGTTTAGCTTCATACAAATATACACACACACACCTGAATGTGTTGGAGCAGAGAGCAGTTTCATCATAGCTGGCCACAGCATTGGCCCCCTGGTTCCCAGACATCATTTCCTCCAATGATGCATGCTGGATGACATCAAAGCTCACCCCCAGACTGGCCCCACCCTCCATGTCATTCACATGCTGAGACTGGAGTATGGTGTTTACGGCCAAACTCTGAATGTCTAACTCCACGCAAGCTATAAGGGGGAAGAGTGGGGATAAATAAAATATTAACTTCATAATGCTAAAAAAGCTCATTATTTTCATTCATTTAAACATTCATCAAACAAAGAACACAGAGTGCTGCTAACGTATTCAAAGAGTTGTGTAACACCGATAAAATAATGTGTACCTGTTGAGTAGCAGCCTTGTGTATTGATCTCCACAGAACCTCGCTCATCACTCTCCATCACCAAGCGACTGTCATCAGCCTCTTTGCCCCCGAGATCAGGTCTCGTTGTGGGAGAAAGCCACAGTAGGTGGTTGTGTTTGCGCAAATGACGAGCCAAAAACAGATCGGAGCCGAAGATGGAGATGTCCTCAGGCAGGTTCCCCACAGGAAGATGGTAATACCTGCATTGTGAAGTACAAATAAAAGAAATGAATACAAATTAGGCAGATGTACAAATTAAACTTAAAGCAGTTTTAAAAAGCATTAGCAACTAGTGTATGTGCTGTACCTGGCCATGTCAAAAGCCTGGGAGAGACAGCTGTCCAGATTTAGGTAGTGCTTGATCATGCGTCTGGCACCATGACGCTGCCAGTCCAGCACATTATAGCTGATCTCATCTGTAACATGCACCGGAACCACCGGGAACTCCTCCAGAATGCCCATGCCTCCCGAGAGCCGCCGCAAGTCCCAGTTAGACTGAACAGCAATCAGAGTCGGACCACGCCGCTCCTCCTACAAACGCACAAACATACATCATACATTTTCCATAATTTGAGAATTCACAACACTTTGTCAACACAAATATTAATAAACACGAGTAAAATTTTGAAATGTTAAAAATAATGTTTTGTATAATACATGTCAGTTACATTAATAACTGATATACAGTCCCCTTCAGTGGCAAGTCAATGATGTATTTCTGTACCTTATAGCTGAGTAGAATGCGCTGCAGGGCACGGTAGATTGCCTTAATATCATTCTCAGCACGCACTTCAAACTGATGTTTCTCTGGCGGTAGCAGATCTTCAGAGGTCTTTTCCAGCAGTGCAGTACGCTCTGCTCCATACATGGTGCTCAAGTTCGGCATCTGGTTACTCCGAACCTGTTCATAGAAACAGAACATTAGAAAGGATAATGAGTAGGTATAAAATAGATATAAAAATGAATCAAATAAATAAATTGATACATTATGCATTCACACTTCATTCTGTTGTTTTGTACAAATTTTCTGCTGATTTTAAGACATTTTAAAATATATTGGTAAAGTGTTAATATCCTCTCTGAAACCAATTTAAAAATGATTGAATTTTTCTGAAAATTGTATTCATTCACTGAGTGCAACATATTAGAAAAAGCAAAAAATCTTAAAAAAAGGTACCATAACTTATGGAAGGCTTTATTTCTTTCTTAATATCTGCACTAAAATGTAGATCTATTTTCACTGTAAAGGATATGTACTTCTTCTGAATGTATAACCAAACACAGCTTAACAGAGATAAACTCATTCTTGGGTATAACTACTACATCTTTTATTATTATATACAGCAGAATCAATAAACAGCAAATTAACAGTCCTCATGAAGATAAACAAAGTCCTCAGTAAAACCAACCGTGTCAAGGACGAAGATGTGGGCTTTTCGCTGAGAGGGAATGAAGAGGCCAAACAGAGCTTTCTGGCCCTGGCTGTGATGGTACAAGTACATGTGCCTTACACTTCCTGTAATATAAAAGTATAAGATACTCTTCTCAACACCACAAAACAAGAGTGTCAGTTACTAGGGGCTGAAAACAAAAAAGTACCACACCAGTGAATAAAGTGTTTTTAAATATTGATGTTTTATAACCTCTCATAAAAATGTAAGGTTTGTCTTCATTCATGTTCAGAGTATAAGGTGTAGCTGTGTTACCTGGCTCCAGATAGCTGAATTGAGCAAGGGATCTCATCTCCAGGTGCTCCAAGTCGAAGGTGTCTGCCTCACGGCCAGCCAGTTCTCTTACAACATGTTTATTGACCATACTCACACAGCCGAGCTGTACCAGTGCCCGGAAGAGTAGCGGCACCTGGAGGATAGGCACAAAGCACACACATGCACAGACGCACGTACACGCTATTAGGTCAAAGAGTTCTTGCAACTATGTTGGTAATGAACAAATTACAGACCAATAAACCTAACCATAATAAAAACATAAATAAATACTAAAACGCAATTTAGACATTATAATTTCTCCTGGACACATTATAAGACTTATGTTATAACTCTTCATTTATCATTCTGGACACATGCAATTTCTTCAGTGTTTACACATTCTTACGTAGATAAGAGTACCAGCAACTTAATTATTTTGTATTTATGTATCTGCATCAATAATTGTTGTGTATTAATAAAAATGGCTTTATCAAACAGTGTATATATGTTGTTATCTTAAATTAACTATAGGCAGGGTTCAAACTCAAAAAGATTATTTAAACAACAATGCTCTTGGCTGTTCCTTTACCTGTGTTTCATAGACACCCTCAATGTCTGGGGCAGAGAGGTCTGCATTTATCTCATTGATGTGTTCCTGATACATGTCCTCAGGCACGGAGTATTGGTACAAGTAATGCACAATGTTGGAGCGTGGCAAAATCCGATTCACCTGCACAGAACAATGACTCTTAGACTAGAGATATATTTGTTGTATGGCCATGGGTTCCTGTAGACAAACGTCTGCATCATTAATGTAAATTCACGTATTTGCCTGTGTGCTATGCTTGTAACTGCAGGCTCCCATGAGAGGGCAGACCAGACAAAGATGCAAGTATTTGCGGATATTGCTCTAGCGTTTATTTTCAAAGGATGTGCACAATCAATGCACCAAAGGGAAACAGGATACACATGGCAGCCATGATATTTAAGTGAACATGTAGATAACAGCAAGTATATCTTTAGCCTTACTGAACTTTTTTTTTTCACAAAAGGACAAAATTTCTTAAAAGTGCAGATATTTTCATTTTCATATATGTGCAGATTTATGCAGAGGGTTATAACATGGCTCATTTTTTCCAGCAGGAGTTCTCAATCCTGTTGGTGGGCCACTGCCCTGCATGTGGTAATTTTCTCCTCACTCCAGCACATCCGCATCAGCTTTTGAGGGGATTGTTTATTAGCTGATTAGCTAGTTGCATCAGGTGTGCTTGGAGCAAGGGAATTTAGGACAGTAGCCCACCAGGACCAAAACTGAGAATAACTGTTTCACAGGCAGCTGGCTGAAGCACCTTTCTGTGGACAGACCTTTTTGTATGTGGCTCCTTCTTCTTGCTTTGGCACTCTTTGATTGACATAGAACACTCGTGGAATATTGAGCTTCATGCAGTGAAGGTCATTGCCAATTACTGCCCAAAGCTTGTATAGACCTGGGTGATTCGTCTCTGCAATCTAGTGTCCCAAAAAGAAAAAAAAAAAAAAATAAGGACGTTCAATATACCGATTAAAGAAGCAAGAGCACTGTTCTGATTCATTATTAAGGGGTTAGATCAGTAGAAGAGGGCAATGTTATTCCTGATCAGATTTCCTATTTTGACCATTTAAATATAAGCAGCCCCAAAAGTAGAAAAACTAAAGTGTATAATCCAACCTGAATAATTTGCCAGGGCATATCTAAAATGCTCCTAGCTGTTCTCCGTAGGAAGTTCCCCAGCCCTGTGGTCGGTCCGTCCCGGATTACACCGCCTCCAGTTGGCAGAGCTTCTCCATCAATTAAGCGGCGTCTCTTCCTGCGCTCCTTTCGCTGACGGATCTGTAGCTCCCACTTTTTCTTATGATAGCGTAGCCACACCAGTCGCTCCTCCTTATCACGCACACATACACAGACAGAATATATGATGTAGAATGAGAACATTCTTAGGAAAAAGAAGATTAAGTGTATGTGTTTTGAGTGCAGCATGAGTGGTTTATCCTGCTCCAAAATGAAAACCATCCACATACTAAGAAGCTGTCACCTAAACATCTAAAAGCATTCTTGTAGATATATCTAAATACCAGTATGTACAGAACCAGTTTTGTTTTTTTCTACAGTTTTGTTCATATACATTGCATTAGCCCCATATTCTGAAGTACCTGTGTCGTGCCCCTAGGTGGTGGTGGTCCCAGAATCTCTCTCCAGGACTGAGTGAGCTCTAGCTCCTGAGACTCCTTCTGACTGTCCTCACCCTGGGATGCTCTCTTCCGCTTGGTGCTGATGAGAATTGCAGGCTGCAGTGGGCGCTGTGAAACCCCAAAATCCTCTATATCGGGGGCCTCATCCTGCTTTTGCTGGGTCACCTAAATGTGAGAGAAAAGAAGGAGTAGTAAGAGAGGAAGGATAAGAATTAATACAAGGGTTCATGTAAATGTGGGGAAAGACAAAGGCAGCCAACGCCTGGCTGTGTAATGATATCTGATACTGTGTACCCATGACTCAATTAAGGCAGGGTTCTAGTCAAACATAATAATCCCTTCAGTAAAACTGCCATGTGATATTTAAAGATAAATCCCCATCTGATATTTAATATGAAACATTTTATGTATTTCCCAACATTACAAACTAAGTATAATAATGAACATTATGCACTTTTTACATATTGTTTTACAATTCAACCACTGTGTTCACCTGTCTTTTTCCCTCACTAGTGAACAGCTCACTGATTTTCTTCTGTTTGTAGATATCATTTTTTTCCAAAAGCTTTTTATGAAGCCAGTCTGGGTGCCGCACTCTGGGAACAGGATTTTTCACCTGAAGGGGAAAAAAATAAAACCCAGTATAAAAGGCATATTCACATGGTCTGCAAGCAAAATAGAAAACTACACTTTATATTGTACCGATTAACCATGTCCCAGCCCTGAACTTCACCTGCTGTAATGCTGCTGGAATAGTGATGATCTTCTGTATAGCACTACCAAGCCTCTCAATGTAGTAACCCCAGTCCAGGATCTGACAAGACACACAGTAAATATTTGTAAATCAAGTCAATGTTAAATCAAGTCAATATTAACATAAAGCATGACAGTTCATCTCACAGACATACAGATCTAATATCCATATCATGAAGGCTGGGCATCTTGAGCCATTTCCTTAAGAAGTGCTTCTTCACACTAGCTTCTGCTTGGAATATAGCCAGAGGAATGGCCCTTAAATGGATGAAAAAGAGAAGACACTGAATTTAGAAAAGAAACAGCAGTTTAAAAAAAGGGGGGGGGGCAATAATAATAATAATAATAATAATAATAATAATAATAAAGGTCTTCAGCATAAGGCTGAAAAGTAAATTCTTATAAACCAAAATCACAATATGAAGTGTGCCATTTTCAAATCGTAAGAGCTGAATTATTTCTTTCCCTTACCTTTCTGTTACAGGGGAGCCCTCTGGTTTACGGGAGATTACATATCGACAACTTAAGCCTGCATCCTTTACCATCTGGTCACCAAGAAACTCGGCCAGACGCTTGGCTGTGCTGATAGACGTGGACTTCTGTTCACCATAGTCCTCCAGCCTTCGGGACATGGAACGGTTCTCAGAGATCAACTCAAAGAGCTCGGCATCAGGCATGTTAGCTGCCTGAGGGGCAGGGAGAAAACGGAACACAAATGCAGCTTATGCTTTCAAACTCTTTCAATTTCATAATAATAAAAAGAAAAACTTTGAAACATATAAGATTTTACCTTGCTGTAGAGCACATCCAGCCAATAGTCTGCTACTTTAGCAACCGAAGCGTAGACCTCCTCCAGAGTGGTGCCTTTGAGAAATGCCTCAAACACAGAAGACTGAAAGATTTTAATGAGCTGCAGCTCTCCTCTCCTCTTCACCTCGAAGCCTTTCAGCTCAGCCAGAGAACCATCTTCATTAAACACAGCATATCTGGCAGCCAAAGAAACACAAAAACACCAGAAATTATCCTTCATACAAAGCTTTCCTAATAATGAAATGAACCGTTCACTGCTGGCAGGAAAATTCACAGCACTCCACACATCTTTGTAGTTTCAATGAGTAATACTTTTTTACCTCTTCTTTAACTTTTTGCCCTCTTCTTTGGAGGCAGGTAGGATCATAGCCAAGTATGGTCCATCCACCTCAAAAAAGATGCTATTCTCTGCCCTTGTCTCATACGTTAGGGTAGCTGGATCAACCAGCTCTTGGTACTGATGATTGGTGAAACCCTCCTGTAGAAGATAAGGCAAAAAAAGGTGACTGTGTTATGTAGCAACCTACAAAATATACTGTTAGTAATTTTAACTATTCTCTCTATGCAGTACTGGACATAGAAGAAGGTAACTTGCCTTGACCATGATATTAAGCATAGCTCCAGGGTAACTAATAGTCACTTTGGGTTTCTTCTCATGGGTGGACTTAATGACGAAGTTCTCTGGGAAGGTGTTAGGGAGGACACACCAGATACCATCAGTGTCCAGCTCCAAAGGCCTCCTATTCCAACAATCAAGCAAATAAAAAAGCTGAGAGATATAGACGTCACTTCAAGTATAGAGTAACTAGCTTATAATTGTTATTCTAAGTTGCCTCACCCGATTTGTTCAATCAATTCTCTAGCCTGAGTGATTATGTTGGCTCCTGTATGACACACAATACCAGCCATCTCCATGGAATACCATCGTGCTCTACAATCATATAATAGGTTTAAACAATTCAAATCAACAATTGCATACAACATAGATAAAAAGCTAAACATATTTTAGACAAGGACTGTGATTTATTTCTTATAAACCAAATGTTACGCACCCTTTCCTCATGACGTAACCATAGAAAGAGTTGAGGATGCACTTGTGTGCGAGCTGTAGAGACTCATAAAGGATTTCCATGTTCTTACAGCGCTTCACTTCAGCCGCATCTCCACTCTCCTGTGCTGCAGACAACTTTTTCTTCCATACCTAGAAATAGGGGGGAAAAAACCACAGGAAATAAACACATATTTGCTGACTGAATGTGTTTCATGCTAAAGATGTTCTTGAACTCAAACTCTGAGATTGCTTGTTGAATTTTAAGCTTGAACACAATACCTTATGCAGTCCTTTGAACTCATAACGGCGATCACGGAAGGCTCTGACAGTGTCAACATAGAAAGAGTTCTCTCGCTGACAGATTGTGGTAACCCTCTCTTCCAGCCTGGTTAAGTGCACCTTCTTATAGGCTTTCCTACAGTAGTCTGCAAAGAAAAAAAGACAAATGCAGATCTCACCTTCAATATTTGATGATCTTTCTAAAATGTTGAGTTACACTAGCCATATACAAGTTCAAATGTGTGAAGAACTGGCGCCCCCTCCAGTGTGTCTCCCCGCATTGCACCTAGTGATTCTGGGTAGGCATTACAGGTTCAACAACAGATTTTCAAGACCAAACCACAATACTTAAAGACAATTCCACAGTATCAGACAGAATGCACTAGCAGTACCACATTTAAAAACTGCTAATAAAACGTAAAAGAATAAATATTTCATAAAGCCAGGTAAACAGGAACATGTTCTATATTTAATAAAACACGCAGTACTTTAAGCTGTGATGACATACATAACATGTCCAAAAAAGGATATTGTATAATCACACCAAGCATATATCCTGGGGGGAAATTTGCTGACTTCTGTTCAATGATATATTACATGTCATATATCAAATACATCAATTAAATAAGTATTTTTAAATAATATATTTGGTTGTGTGTTTGTGTGAGAGGACGAGTGACACCTACCTCCTAGACGTTTCTTCTCATGGCGAGCTTGCTCCTCTCTGTTGAGCTCATGGAAGGCACGGGGTTTTCCGTTAGGGAACAAAGGAGGGAATTTCTCAGACTCCAATTGCTGCTGGATACGGTGGAACTCACTGCGACTGGCTGGCACTACAAAAAAAATATAAGAGATTGAAAAACCCACAAAGCCTTGTGTATTGAATCATAATTCCAGTACAAACAATATACTTGAATGAAAACACATTTGCCCTATAAAAAATGTGTTTTAGAGGACCACTCACTGATCTCTCCTCTCCACTGCCAGGCCATCCTCCGTTGGCAGTTGGCTCCAGGCTTATTAAAATCACAGGCAGCACAGGTAGCTTCATCTACCATGGCAGATGGCTGTAAATACAGAATGAAGTATGAGGGTGCAAACAGGTAAAATAGCAAAATATGTATTTAAAAATATATATAAAATAAAAGGAAAAAGCTGGTGTCAATTTCTTTGCTTGTCTAACACATAGTATAGCATAGTGTCTTACTTGTAGTCTGTTAGTAAGAATGATGTTGGGATACATGGCCCCAACATCCAAATGGTAAATGAGAGGACACTCAATTCTGTTTGGCACTTCTTTCAGAGAGATCAGCTTCCTCTTGATCTCATCACAAACCTAAGTGAATTCAACAGCAAATGTCTTAGTTAAACAAAACTATATTATATTTCAAAAATTGATATCTTTACAAAATTATTACCTTTTATTACCTCCAGATTTATCATTCAGACCGAAAAATTCAAATAGTTTATCAATCACACCAACCTCGTTAAAATTAGTGACTTGCTCCAGTGAAATTTTCTCTTCTTCCTCAATTGCATGGCGAAGAGTTCTCTCCACTCTCTGAAGCAGGAAATCAAATGCTGCAGGATTCTGTTGATCCAGACATTAAAAAAGAAATTATAATCAATGATACTGAAAAGACAAAAAGCAGTTTTGCAAAACTAGCGGGCAAACCGAGGCACAGGCATAGACAACGACAGGAATGTACCATTTTGAAACGGCAAGGGATGTCGCTACGAAAGACTCCAGATTCCAGAGCCTCCACATGGCCACCCACATAAGTCTCAGAGTCCAGAACATGGCCATCATCTGTGAGTTTATTGAACACTTGCTCCTGCTTATTAGGAAAAACTATGTTTGCATGGAAAGCCTGCACCATCAACAATGCCTCACATAGCGTTCCTGAACCTTTCCGTAAAACCTGGAAGAAAAAAAACACCACACGTTGATATTCATATAAAAGAAATTTAGGAAAAAAATTAACCTAAAGAATACTATGCATATTACCCTTACTATTCCATATACACTAAATAATAAGTACACCTTATGTATTCTAGAAGACATAGATTATTTTCAGCAGTCATTTTTATGTTATTTTTTATGTTATCACAGACCTCATCAGGCTCCATGGGGATGATGGTGCACAAGGCAAATATGAAGGGATGAACATATTTCATGTAAAGGTAGTAAGTGGCCACAGCATCTGAAACTGAGTAGGTGGCCAAAGTCTAGGGGACAGAAATAATTGGGCAAAGTAGTTAAGAAATTATAGTACTTTCATAAAAAGTAAAAAATAAATGAATAAACAAATCATAAAAACAAGCATAAATGTGCATAATCCAAAATTTGTATTAATAATACCAGTTAATAAATGCTGTTTTTGATGCAAAAATGTGTTATAACAGGAATACAACTACTATAAGTGTAAAATGATTTTCACTATACCTGTGGCTCTTCAGTAGCCATACGGCACATCTCCTCTGGATCAAGTTCCACAGGGTCATAACTAAGTTTGGCCTTTGCTGCTGCCTTCAGGTTATGGCTACCTACAGGCAGGTAACTGTCTCTTTTTACCCACCTAATACAGTAAGTGGAGGAGAGTGACAGAATGCGGGAGACTGCTGTAATGTACAATGTACATTCCTTGAAGGTTGTACAATTACTAATAAATGCACATTTACAATATGAAAATATCAATAAAGATTAAAATTAATCTTATTTTTTTTATTAATTTAAAGCTATATGAGGAGTAAGAAAATAAAAATATGAACTAAATAAATAAAATGTAATTTTCACCTCTTTTTTTAAAGCAATAATTCCCCCCAGAGGCTCTTACCTAAGACAGTCCATATGAATGGCCTGGCTGGCTTTGTATTCGCCTTGATTGTCCTTCTGAAAGCCGATCTCCTGATGCATGTTTAGACCATGTTGGGCTGCACGTGCTTCTACAAAAGGCCTGATAAAAGGAAAAACAGACAATTACAAACACATTATGGCCATTTAGTCAGTTAGAATGAAACTTATTTCTTAGAAATCTGTTGTACAAATCACTCATTTCATTTGCATGTGTTTGTGCTCACCAGTCAAAAAAGTCACCATTGTATGTCACAAAGATGTTGGGTTTGGTTTCATGAATGTGCTCAAACCATCTCTGAATGAGAGCAGCCTGCAAGCAGATAGCACCAACATCGTCAGCAAAATCAGCAGTATAAATCTAAAGGTTAGTGGGGGGACCCCAAGAAAACATGAAACAGCTGGTGACAGAACTCCTGATTCATCTCTCACTTGCCTCGTCAGGTTCATTGAACACAGTGAAGGGCCCCTCATACTCTGGCTTAGGTGTAAACTCAAAATCTTCAATGTCCTCTGACACAATTTCCCTGTTTGTGATCAGAAAACCCTAACAGAGCACAGAAATGAGGTACAGCCTTTAGAATGGTACTCAAGTGTTTACACAACACAAATAAACATTAATATCCTAATGTATGTCCATTAGTCCTGCACATCCAAACAACAGAGTACACACTACTCAGTTACTCACCTGCCCATCAATCATATATGAAATCATCATTATTTGGTCTGTTTCTGCATCAGGGAACTTTAAGGGGAGCTTTGTTGTCTCAATATCAAATGCCAACACAACAGGATCCTGTTAAAAATAAAGCAAATGCATATGGAGTAGCAGTGAATTAGATATTGGTGATTACTTTTCAACCATCACATTGGCAGATCAATTAAAGTTTATGCATGCAATGTTCTTTTAAGTACGAAAATATAAACTTTAATATCTAATTGACATGCAAAAGAATATTACTGTCATGCTTACTGGTCTTTCTACAAGATCATCCCTTCGCACAATTTCAGGAGGGTAAGCATTGCCTCTGTACCTCACATTATACCAGTGAGCCTGCAATCAAGCAAGTATGGTTAAAACCAACGCTTTCAATCTTACAAATTCACAGACACTTCAAATCAGATTTTTGTTCACTTACGAAACTTCATATTACACTCAAGGTACAGTAAAAAGGTACAGTAGAGGTACATGATTGGTCACTAAAGGTACAAACTTTGTACTTTTGTAAAAATAAATGTACTTTTAAAGGTACAACAGTGTTTAAAAATCCAGTTTTGTTCTTTAAATGTACATTACATTCTCATGTCCAGAAGGAGAGATACATGTTTGCAATATTTCATTATCGAACTGTCATATAAAAATAAATAATAAAAGTCCTGGAGATGAAATCAATACAATTTTAATTTCAATTTTAATATCTTAGAGTAGTATAATTTGTTACTACACATCAATCTACTTCATACAAAAATATTTCTCACTTAATTATGTACAACTTAAAATCCTAGTGACCTATTCAAACACAAACACAGTTGTGGAGTGAATCCTTACCACATGGATCTTAAGATCAATAGAGAGCCTAACATGGTAGGGTACATCATACTCCCTCATATCCACAATGTTGTCCAACTGATCAGATATTTTCTTTGATGTGCCATCTTCGTCGGCTGTCACCACACTCCCACCTACAAGGACACTACGCCATGCACAAAAACAAGACACCGCAATAGGTGAAAACAAGTATTTCATAAATGACTTTAAAAGACCCACTGCATAAACAATACACATAAACATCACAGTTCTAAATTGCATTAAAATATAAAGTAAGTCTATCAAAATCATTCTAACTAATGTTCTCTGAATAAGCAATTACATTAAATACCTGGACAGCATATTCGTGTAGGCATCATTAGATTTTTCTCGCTCCCTGTTTTTTCTAACTGCGGGTGAAATCTCTCTTTTTACTTTGACAAGGTCGTCCACCGTGTTAAAGGACAGTTTGATATAGCTCCTCTTCAGACCCACCAGGTGGTTAGGCTAGAACGCAGAATACCCACAACAGTTAAATTATATCGCAAAACTGAATCCATACACATAGTGTAAATACATGGTAATAAACAAATGTTAAACATGTGGATTCACTTGGCCTAATTCAAGTAGGTAGAGAGAGAGAGAGAGAGAGAGAGAGAAAGAACAAAAGAAAGAAAAATGCCTCACCAAGTCTAAATCTTCCTTGGGGACAAGCTCTATCTTTGCCACCTTTCCTTGGAACTTCTTTGACAGGAAGGAGATCACTTCTCTGTCACAGTTCTACACAAAATTTATCATATAAATGTCATATTGCATCTCAATATACACTGATCAACCATAATATTATAACCAGCTCCTTGTTTCTACATTCACTGTACAATCTCTCGACTCCACTGGCCATACGGGAGCACTCCAACAGCACTGATGTGTCTAATCCACTCATACCAGAGCAACACACAATAACACCACCACCACATCAGTGTCACTGCAGAGCTGTTAAGGACCCACCACCCAAATCATACCTGCTCTGTGGTGGTCGTGACCATTGAAGAACAGGGTGAATCTGGCCAAGCAACGTATGTAGAGCAACAAATGGACTATGCTCTGTAATTGTAGAACTACAAAGTGCTTCTGTGGACAGTGGGGCTGAGGAAATGGACAGTGAGTGTAGAAACAAGGAGGTGATCATAATTATGGTTGACTGGTGCGTACAATGGGAAAAATCTAGTCTATTTCAGCTTCTGGTATTACCTTTCGTGTAGCAATGTAGAAATATGGCTTATAGGGCAGTGCAACCTAAAGAAACGAAAACACAATGCTATATATTATAGTGGAAAAGCAAAATGTACAATATTGTGGTTCATAAAATTAATTCCTCACCTTAAACCTGTTGCCATCCTCTTGAATAAAATAATAATCCACAGCGCTAATCATCCTCTTGTCATCATCTAGAATCTCTGTCTAAAAGCGAAGGAGCACATTATCACTAGTAACCCTGAGCAGTCGCAAAACATTCTGTGTAAAAACTTTGCTGTTGCTTATAAACAGTCCATGTTTATCCATGTTACTACAGGTCAGATAAAGAAGCACCACAATAAACTCTTGGTATGCTTTGCTCCAAATTAAGAACAGGACTTCAGTAGAGTAATCCAAGATATATTCAAGAAGCAATGTATGCCATTGCTAATAATCCAACCTTCAAACCATCTTTGCTCTCTGTTTTTAGAAAATTAGTATATCTGAAAACTCCTTTTTTTTCATTGTGAAAATTTTACATATTGTGAACATCTATACTAATTAACACTTTATCTTACTGGATGCATGTTGATCAGCCAACCAGTTTTTTCACCAGGCTCCTTCATTCTTTCAAAGTCAAATCGTGCATCCATCCCATCAGCAAACTGACTACGTTCCAGCCGCTTGACAGCAGACAATGAAGGTCCTTCATCCCTAAGCACACAATAACATTGTCACTTGGCGGCATGAAGAACACACTTCTGTTAGTCTACAGACACAAGATCATATTTGTATTTACAGAAACACTAACTTAATCCAAAATATTCTAATGTTAACTAAATATTGTATTATTGACATAATCACTACTGAAGTACTTATAACATTTTGGAATGACACACTGGAAAGAAACTATACAGTATACAATTCAATATTATAAAAAAAGGTTAAATCTCTGCCATTTCTCTTTTGAATTTAGTAAACTAGATATTACATGAAAATAAAGATCTATTTTATATCATTAAATAAACAGAAGATAATTTTGCTTTCTGTAACATTAGAGGATATCTATTTATTTGCAGGCCCTTCCACAGGACGCTGTCATATTCCTGTTTCTGCATTTTCTTTCTCTGATTGGTAGTGGGGTCCATATGACACAGTTAGCTGTATGTAAACCGCTGTCCACATTTCGGCCTGCTGTATTGAACTTACTGCTGGTTTTCCTGATCTCCGTCCCGGTCTGCTCTGTATCGGCCACTGTTCTGTAAAACCATCGTGAATTGAACTCCGAGACACCGTGAGAGCAGATAACAGACTGGACGGAATCTATGGTTCAGTTAAATTTAAAGCCGCTGTTTCTTTTTTAGATACCTTCAACGTTAGCGAAGCTACGGACAACTAAACACTGCCGAGTTTACATCCACATTCTCCTGATTTTCCGCGCTGAGTTCCAGAATCGAAACTCTTTATCTGGTGTTTCAGGACTCACAAGCTGAACTCGCTGTAGTTTTTTGTTGTTTGTTTTCTTTACTATATCGCTGTTACCCTGTTTATTATTGATCGTAAGCTCCGTAGGCTCTGAATTTGGCGCGTTTTGCGACTTGCCGCGAACGCCCCTCGGCTTCCGCACGCGCAACCCCGCCCCACGGCCGCTGTAGACCAATCAGAGTGGAGACAACTAACCGCGTCATGGGGTCGGGGAAACCACAAAACTCTAATAATAAAAGTGATTTAGTCATATAACAAATCTTCAAATTCTAAAATTTATCTTTCTAAAATATATGTTGTACCCTTGTATACTATTCCTATTGTGCCTATATAGGCAAAGTCCTCAAACAAAGCAGGACTGGTCAGTTAGCCAAAATTGTGCTCACTCCTCAGCTGTTTTCCTATTGGACATGTTTGACCCAAAGTTATCAGACTAAACGGGGATATCCTGCAATGTAAAAATCAGTACGTGAAAAGGGAAAAAGAGTTAGTATCAGGGATCTTATGTAGTCCCTATCAGAGCCGACTCTGGCCCCATGTATGGAGGACCAAAATTGTCAAAATTAAAAATATATAAATAAACAAATAAATCACCCAATAAAATGCATTTCCTCAATAATTATTATAATAAATATAAAAATAAATGTAAAAAAACCCTGAGAAAATAATAAATAAAACCTTGCATAAATTAAAATGCTTTTTATTTATTTTATTATTATTTTTGTTTTTATGTATTAATTATAATATTTATTCATTTATTTCTATAACTATTTTTTTTTTCAATTTTTGTTCATTTATTTGCAGATTGATTTTTTTTCTGTTTTTCCATGTTCTAATATGGTAATAAGGGAGCTGTCCATCAATGATGTCACATAGTCTGAACATTCTTATGGGTTGATCAATGCCTGATGCAGTAGATCAACTGTATATGTCTTGCTCCATCAGCGGTATTCGGCAGTAAAGTAATGTCGGCCCATACCCATAGCACAACTCGATGGAACACTGGGACTGACCGTGTGGAAGAGATAGCTCTCTGCTCACGGATATTCCGCTCCCAGAGATGGAGCTGAGGAAGGGAGGCGCCAATGCTCCCAGAGACAGAGCTTGGACTTGATACTAAGCCTGAGCGTGAAAACACGCCCCCTTCATTAGCATATATTGAGGAGGAAATACAGAAATAAATGAATAAATGAAAAAAAATAATGAGAATAAAAAAAATAAATAAGTAAATCAAACCAAAATTAAATATATAAATGCAGAAAAAATGAATTAATAACAATAGTAAATAATAAAAAAATATATATTGAGTAATAAATACACAAAAATATGCAAACATATACAAATTATAAATTATATTATAACACCCCCCCCACACATGAATTTATTTGTTTTTGGTTTTATGTCCCATACTAACTAATTTATTTATTTATTTTATGTATTTATTTATTTTTTAACATTCCTCATTTATTTTTAATTTTTTTAATTCCACTATTATTAATATATTTATTTTTTAATTCCTATCATATATCGATATATAAACTGAAGTAAGATATGCCGAGCACCAGTCGGAGGGTGGAGTGTCGCAGAGACATCACACCGGAGACCCCGCCCACAGCAGAGAGGAGGCGAGTGAGGGGATTGTTTTCCTGCGGCCGGGTGATATTTAATGGGATTTAAATTCGTTATCACAGTAACTCCAGTGATTTTAGACTTTCGCTGTAACATACGTTGGACCTTGGGTGATGTTTTGAGAGGGCTCCGGTGCAGGACTCGTGGGAGGGACTCGCAGGTTAGCTAACGTTAGCCTTCTGAATGGAGCATTGAGAGAAGGTAAAAAAAACTCTGTAACCGTCAAACCGTGATCTGTTCTGTGTAAAACAACTATGATATTATGAATACAGTGGGCTTTACTGTCTTATAGCCCTTTGAGATAACGGGCCTCTACTAGTTGCTAACGTGTTGAATTCTCTAGCTGCGTTGTCCATTAATCGTATTCTCCAGATTCTTGTTTAGATTTCCCGTTCCACCTTAAATGGTGAGGCAGATCACATTACTTCTGCACCATTTAAGGTGGAATCGTAAAGTTCGATTAAGAAAGCAACTGTAGTTGTCTGTCGTCCCACACACACAGGCCGAGCTGTGCTGTGTTGTTCTCCCTCTGCCGTCAGACAGCGCCGTTTTGTGCTCAAACTGAATGTTATGGTTTCCTGCAGCCATGTCTTGTAAATCCAAAGTGGCCCCGAGTGTCGACTTCGACCACAGCTGCTCTGACAGCGTCGAGTATCTTACTCTAAACTTCGGGCCCTTCGAGACCGTTCACCGCTGGAGGAGACTCCCACCCTGCGACGAGTTTGTTGGAGCGAGGTAATGATCCGAAAGCTTATAGAGTATTTATTGTACTCCTGAATTTATATATAAGTTGGGTAAAATATTATTAGTACTGAATTCCTTATACATCCGGGCCATTAATCCTAATGTAAGGTTGTTTCTAAATGGGGAACAAAAAGCATAATTGAGGAAAATCAATGGTTGCCCTTATAATGGGTCTAATTAACTAATTCAGAGTGATTTGATTTGAGATTCTACAGAACTGGTATAGTGATTATTTTAGGAACACGTCTACCTCCCTTGAAGTAACAGATTACGTTTATTGGTTATGAATATGTCAAGTCAGTTTATTTGTATAGAGCTTTTTACAACCTGATGGTGTCACAAAGCAGCTTTTACAGAAATTGGAAATTAAACCACACTTTAAATTAATAACTCCAGTTGAGCCATCCACAGGAGACAGTGGCAAGGAAAAAATCCCTCAAAGCTGGAGGAAGACACCTTGAAGGGGACCAAAACTCACAAGTGGGACCCATACTCCTCTAGTCAAACAGATTATAAACAATAGAGTTTTAATTTTAAACCGCAGGTAGAAGCAACCTTGGAGTCTGTATTAGTAATGAAGGTCTTTAGTAAAAGGCTTTGCTAAATCTGTCCCATCAAATATCCATCCATATGTGGTGTCAAGGTATACCAGATATGCCAGATAATGTATGAAAAAATATTTGATCTTAGAGGTGAGATGCTTGGAGTCTGAAACTATTCACATGAAACTATGGCACAGGGCATAGTGAGGCAAAAAGCCCCAAAAGCAACCTTATTGAAGATTTGTTAATAAGTACTCTGCCACCATTCAGTAATTACTATGTTCTATTTTAATGTTTAGGAAAGTTTATGCATTTAGTGAGATTATATTAGTTTTATTTATTACCAAATTATTTTCTAATAATATTATTTTGAGAGTGATGATTTGTATGTGACGCTTTGTAGACGCAGCAAGCACACAGTTGTGGCGTACAGGGATGCCATCTACGTTTTTGGAGGGGACAATGGGTAAGATGCTTATAATGATGGAAAATTGATAATGTAGCTATCAAATGTTTTTTGTTATGTTAATGGCTTTTGTTATACTTGCAGGAAAAACATGCTTAATGACCTACTGCGCTTTGATGTGAAGGACTGCTCATGGTGTCGGTGAGTGTGTGGCATGTATTCTCTTTTGATCCTTATGAGATCTTTTAACTTTGTCACTATGAATGATTGCTTTATAACTCTGCTGTGTTTTAATAAAACAGTGCCTTTACTACTGGTACCCCACCTGCACCAAGATATCACCATTCTGCTGTAGTGTATGGAAGCAGCATGTTTGTGTTTGGTAAGTGCTCTTATTTAATTGTATTACTGGATGTATTCCCCATTGTATAACATTGTTTTTAAATGATACCTATAGTGTGCTCTTGCATTAATAGTTTAATACTCTTAATCTTGTCCGAAATAACTTTTGTTTATATTTTCTTAGGTTAAATGTAAGTTTGTTTATCATGTTCTTGATTCCTTAGTACCAAGTATCTGTTTTAAGTCTGAAGAAACACAGGTGTTTGTTCAGCAGGTGGTTAATGTCCAGCTGTGACTCAGTGCTTAGTTTCATTTGTTTTTTCCTTCCTCAGTTTTAAACGGATGCATTTTTCAGTCAGTACAAAACTAGTTTCCTTTGGTAGACAGTTCAGTTGGGCATTGTAATGCACAGTTCATTTCTTTTGCTATATGTAGTTTTAATTTTTCTTGAAGGATTATACGTAGAACTGTGCACGTTACTGTTCATATTATTTTAGGTGGGTACACTGGAGATATCTACTCAAACTCCAACCTGAAGAACAAAAATGATCTCTTTGAATACAAATTTGCCACTGGTCAGTGGACAGAGTGGAAGGTGGAGGGAAGGTAGGACATAGTTTGTTGGTGGTGATATTTATATTCTGCTTATAAAGGGTGGTAAATGTTTGTAGTTTCAGTATCTCTACAGTTTCTTTTAAAATGTGATTTCAGGTTGGTCGCCAGGTCTGCCCATGGAGCAACAGTCTATAATGACAAGCTGTGGATTTTTGCTGGTTATGATGGAAATGCAAGGTAAGTTAATGATAACATGCATAAAATACACTGTCATTTGACAAAAACACATGTATTTGGTGATATGTTTGCATAAAAGGTTCTGAGAGTTGTAACATGTCACAATGTTGTTTATGGATGTGTTGCTTAAAAATGGCGTATACTACACTTAACACACTTTGTTGTAAAAGAGGATTTGGCAATTTTTTCATGGGCAGAACCTACTTACTCAGTTCTACTGCTCATTCCATAATTGCATGTTCTTTACAAATGTGGCACAATTTAAAAGGGAATTTAACAGGCTTTCCAAAGGCATAAGCTTTATTGCCGAGGAGCATTGTTACAACAAAGAAATAATCTACCAACACAAATTGCCTTACTTTTTTTTGGCATGTTTATAAAGGCTATGATAGAGTATATCTGATTTGCTTTTTTTGCATAGGCTGAATGACATGTGGACCATCGGCCTTCAAGATCGTGAGCAGGCATGCTGGGAAGAGGTGAAAAAGCTGATCATACATTTGCATACTCCATGCAATCTAAAACTTCTTATCTTTACAATATTAGAGATTCAGAATGATTTGAATGAAAGACAAGTTTCAGTGCTGGTTAAAAGGACTTGCACTTTGGATATTAATGTACAGTATACAGTACATTTTTATAATTTACTGTTATTTAAAATATTATCTAAGGTTAAGGGGATGGTGGAAGTATTAAAATTCGCTTTGGTGTGTGTCTGTGTGTGTCATACATTGATACTAGTGCTGTGTTAATTTGTCTCTGCATGTTTTTCTCACCAGATTGAACAGAGCGGCGAGATTCCTCCTTCTTGCTGTAACTTTCCAGTTGCTGTGTGTCGGGATAAGATGTTTGTTTTCTCTGGTCAGAGTGGTGCTAAAATCACCAACAACCTTTTCCAATTTGAGTTTAAAGGTCACATGTAAGTACATCAACCACACATTTTAATTTAGTTTTGTTATCTGGCACATTAATTGTATACTCTTTCATTAATACTAATACTAAGGATTACACAAATGGAAAAGCTGTTCTGAGGAGTATAGCTCATGCTCATTCATGCTCCCTACAGATGGACACGTATCCCAACTGAGCACTTACTTAGAGGATCTCCTCCGCCACCACAGAGACGATATGGCCACACAATGGTAGCATTTGACCGTCACCTTTATGTGTTTGGAGGAGCAGCAGACAACACTTTGCCCAATGAGCTCCACTGCTATGATGTGGACTCTCAGACCTGGGAGGTGATTCAGCCCAGCACTGACAGTGAGGTAATGCCATCAATTAGATGGGGGGAGACTTATATCAGGTTAAATATTGTGTGCCAATAATGTGAAAATTATTTTTATTCCATTATACATATCAGATTGGTTCACCTGTAAACTTACCATATTTAGATGTACACGTTACAGTCTGACAGTGATACTATTCATGAGCAACAGAACTTCATATGGAGTAAACCTTTTCCGTATCGTCAACAACTTTGTTTACTGGTCTAGAAAATCCACATTCGTCATTGCTACCCCTAGAGGTAGCAGCTGCATAAAACACTTTATTTCAATTACATACATAAATCATTTGCTTATTATCATGGTACGTTGAAAATTATTAATGTTGGAAAAATGTATTTGTTTCACGTTTGTAAGGTTTTTTTTTTTCTTTGGGTCCTTGAGCATCAGGCATAATCAGCTAGTTTAAGTTATTTTTATGAAGACTGGACAAAAAGGTAAACATCAGAAAATTCTGTATACACCTTTTCGTGCACAATTGTATATATACAATCTTGAAAATGGACAGTGTTTTGTATTATGACACACAACGTGTCACATGTATTCCTAGATGCCCAGTGGAAGACTGTTCCATGCAGCAGCAGTAATCCACGATGCTATGTACATCTTTGGAGGGACGGTTGACAACAATGTTCGCAGTGGAGAGATGTACAGATTTCAGGTGAGCAGTTTATATAAGAGTCTACATAAACTGTCCCATTGATGCTTGCAGTACACTGCTGGGTTTCTTGTTTTAGAAGCAGTCTATTGATGACCATAGTTTGTTGTCAAGTTATGTTTAACAGAATATGAAATTTACAGGAAAAGCTTGATCAAAAGTATTAAAATTACTTGTAATGGTTAAAACATAATTAGCATTTAAAAAAAAAAACTTTTTTTTATTAACGTAACGTTAATGATTTTAATCAAATTAATAATTTGAAGTCCCACTATGGTCATCATTTGAACCCCTAAAACTCAAATCTGTTTATCAATATGATATATTCAGAAGTTATTTTCTAGAAGAGATGTTGCCTAGATTCAACTGTACACCGTTGCTTAAATTTGGAATGCATGGATCCATAACTCAGTATCCACTTGCTCCTCTGCTTGATACATCTTTATATTGTCTTCCAGCACATGGATGTTTATTGCTTTGTTTTGCTTCTTTTAGTTTTCTTCTTATCCAAAATGCACCCTTCATGAAGACTATGGCAAGCTGTGGGAGAACCGACTGTTCTGTGATGTGGAGTTTATTTTAGGAGAGGTTGGTATTTGATGATAAAATGGCATTAAATTGTTCTTTGCTATTTGAAGTTCAAGGTCATTTCTTAAATAAAGAAGGATAACAACATAAATTTGCCTTTTTCTTGAGCCTTAATACATGCAGTTATTTTGTCATTATACAACATACAACGGAATGCGTCTTTCACATTTAAACACATCTGTTGCAGTGAACACTCACGCATATATACACCACCCCCAGTTATCCTGCCGGTTGTGGGAATTGGACCAGCTGCCTTCCAGTCCCAAGACTGCTTTTCTGACCATTATTTTATTTAATTTTTCAAAAATTATTATTATGTTATTATGAGTAACAATGATATTTATGCCTTCTAAATTAATCTCATTAGTATAGCTATCACTTTCTCTCACTTGCTGACTCTAGAGTGAAGAGAGGGTTCTAGGACATATTGCCATTGTAACAGCACGTTGCCAATGGTTGAGGAAGAAGATTCTCCAGGCAAGAGATCGACAGAAACAGGTTTGCTTAAAATGTATTTTGTACACATTATTCCACTTTATTTATTACCGTGTGATTTTTATTTTTTAAATTATATATAAATGCAGCATTTAACTATGTAAGTTTATTTTGGTTTCATTCATATTTACAGTAGCAGTCAAATGTTTGGACACACCCATTCAGGGAGGGTTTCTTTTGTTTTGAGCCATTTTCCACATATTGTGAATGTACAGTACCAGTCAAATGTTTGGACATCTTCTCATTCAATGTATTTCCTTTTTTTTCTCCTCTACATTGTAAATGAATATGGAAGACATTAAATCTATGACGGAACACATATGGAATTATGTAGTAAATGTACAAACCAGAATGTTTTATAATTTTGATTCTTCTAAGTAGCCGCCTTTTTGCTTTGATGACAGCTTTGTACACTCTTGGTGTTCTCTCAGTCAGCTTCATGAGGTTGTCACCTGGAATAGTTTTCAGTGAACAGCTTTGGCCTCTTCAATAGTTCATTTGTAGCCTTAATGTGTTTGAGACCTTAACTTTTGTTGTGCAGAGGTAGGGGCTGATACACAGTTCTCTACAATGAATAGCCTGGATCCACCAATGAGAAGATGTCCATACTTTTGACTGGTACTATATAAAACTCTCTTGAGTACTTATTATATTTAAATTGTGTTTTATGTGGAAATGCATTGGAATGCATTAATGCTTAGTAACACAGATATAAAAAGTTTTTGAAGTTCATTAATTTGTGCTTTTTTTTTTTTTTTTTCTCTTCCCCTCTCTCTCCGTAGAAGAGTAAACTGGAGGCAGGTGAGGATGATGAGGAGTCAGGAGTAGGCAAACAAAAGGATTGCAAGTCTTCAGGAGGCCCTCCTCTCTTGGAGGTTTCCATCAGGGAAGCGGAGGCTCAACCGTTTGAGGTGCTGATGCAGTTCCTCTACACTGATAAGATCCAGTATCCTCGCAGAGGTAGGCCTTCAGTATGCTCTTTAAAAAGGTTATACTTTCAGTGGGACATATATAATAGAAAACTAATAATACTTCATACAAAGTGCAGTCATTTTAGGCTAAAACAAATTTAATTGGACATTTTCAAAGTACTTTGAATGCTTTAGTTTTATACTTTACATTCTGTTCTCCAGTCATAAAATAAAATTAAAACCAGTTCCTTGTTTACTATATATAGTAGATGCACATTAGTTTCAATCCCTCAGTTGCACTGCATCCTTTGTTAGCTCAATTTTAGCCTGCTCACCATAGTCTGGACCATGTTGCGGGAGGTGAATCATTCTCAGGACTGTATTTACACTGACTTGATGTTGGTGTGTTACACTGGAACAACTGGATCAGACACAACAGTGCAACAGCATTGTAGTTGTTGCCTTTGCTAGTTTGGTCTTTGAATAAAATCCATAACTATCTTGCCAGTTTAGTCCTTTCTTTGTCCTTGACAATGCCAATATTACTGATGTAGCCAGAAAAGTAGACTAAAATCACAGAATCTGTTGTGTGTTCATGTAAATAATCAGTGGTGGACAAAGTTCACAAACCACGTACTTGAGTTAAAGTACAGATAGTCAATATAAAATATTACTCCAGTAATAAAAGTAGAAGTCCTCAATTTAGATTTCCACTTGAGTAAAAGTACAAATATATTTTACTTTTGATACTTAAGTATATTTGAAGGTAAAGTTATATTATCACTCTAGTGTCACTCTTGGTTCATCAATCTTTTAGTAGAATGTCAATAATTAGTCTGACACTGATTAACACAACAGAAATGGCCAAAGGTTATTACAGTAAATGTTATATCAACTGTCATATACACCCATGGTATTTCCCCTCCAAACTAACAGAGGTCGCTGTCTCCTAAGTATTAAGCCCAATTTATGATTCTGCTTCAAACCTACACTGTGGGGCACACATCAAACCGAACCCTATGCCATAGCTTGACTTTCACCTCTCCAGAAATATAGCTAATGACTGTGATTGGTCCGCAGTCAGACAAAAATGGATCAAGTTGAACTGAGGAAGTCCAATAATATGAACTCCTCCACACTACAGAGACTGCAAACAGCAGCAAATTCACAGCCAGAGACATTGGGTTGGATACCACAGTCTCAAAGAAACTTGAGGTTCGCTTGTTTTAGCGCTCCGACTGTATCTGTCTCTTGGCAACGGTGCACCACAGAGAGCTGTGCAGAGCTGAGAGATTTGTTCAGACATGTTATGGTTTTACCAACACATAAACCAAAAGAAACAGGAGATTTTCATAATGTAGTGCAGTAAAAAGTAAGATATTTGACTTTGAAGTGGAAATGGAAATACTTCAGTAAAGTACAGAAAAACTACTTAAGTACACTAACAAATTACATTTACTTGGTTACTGTCTACTACTGTAATAATGCATGCTAACAGATGTGATGCTCATTTTTACTTGTCACTTGTCCAGGCCATGTTCAAGATGTCCTGTTGATTATGGATGTGTATAAACTTGCCCTGAGTTTCAAACTATCCCGGCTGGAGCAGCTGTGTGTGCAGTACATTGAAGCTTCTGTGGACCTGCAGAATGTCCTCAGTGTGTGTGAGAATGCAAACAAGCTTCAGCTTGATCAGCTCAAGGTGAGGAAATGATTAAAGTGCTATTAACACCAACCAGAAACACACGATGCCAAGACTTTTCACTGAGGTAACTTATAGAAGCTAGTTAGGTGTCTCATATCTCTTTCGCTGTAGGGTAGAAAAGAAAAGGGCTTTCCAGGATCTTGAATTATTTCCATATACTAAAACCAAGCAGAACATTCACTGATGATGGCACTGATGTAGCTTGTAAATATAGAATAAAAAAGGTTGCTGTGACATATTTAGTACTTTAATACCATAAACTAAATGTAAACTGCCTCTTGGGTCATAACTGACAGTCTCAGCTTTACTGATGTCATGCAAGATATTTTCTTTTCATTCTTTGAAAAGAATGTGTTTGTTTCTACAGGAACATTGCCTTAATTTTGTGGTAAAGGAGAGCCACTTTAACCAGGTGATAATGACAAAGGAATTTGAGCACCTTTCTACTCCTCTCATTGTAGAGATAGTGAGAAGAAAACAGCAGCCACCTCCTAGAGTCTATTCTGACCAGCCAGGGGATATAGGTATGAACATAAACACAAAGCTACATACACTCAGACCTAAATAACTGCCACTGAACATAAATTCTGAGTTCATTTCCATTGACCTGAGCAGTTATAATTGTATTTGGTTTTGTGCTTTGCTGTATAGGTACATCTTTGGTACAGGACATGAAGGCTTATCTTGAAGGGGCAGGCCTGGAGTTCTGTGACATCATCTTGTTGCTGGATGGTCACCCTCGGCCAGCTCATAAAGCCATACTGGCAGCCCGCTCCAGGTATAAAACACCGTACACATCACACAAATTATTTAATCCCACAGAGTACTTTAACTGTTTGGACTCATAAGGGCAGGCAGATATTAACAAGAATTCATAGCTGGAGAGAGCTAGTTCAATTTATGGTGCTGGATTGTGGTGAAATCTGCCACAAATAAGAGCATTGTTGCTTTTAAACCTTTTCCCAAAACCCATGATTTTTTGTGTGCGGAGAAATCAATGACAAGTGAAAACAAACTAGCTAGCAAAACACTAAAGTTATCTAATCATACTGTTTTTTTTTTTTTTTTTTTAAGTTTACAACTCATTTCAACTTAGTTTTTTCCTACCTTAGAAAGTTGGCATTCCCATTTCCCATGGCTTTCATCATTTTATGTTTTCCCCAATTTGACACAAATTTGTTTGGCCAGTGCCCATTTTATAAATAGAACTAAGAGGTGGGTTGGAAAAGGAGGTACATTGGGATCAAAGTAGGGGAACAGTTGAAAATATTCGTATACCTTTCCTCAAAAATCCATTCACCAATTTAATTTCTTTAGCAGATTAAAAAAAATGTGGTTGACCAAAGTGCTGCAGACATTAACTCTGAATATAAGTAAGATTAAAAAAATAAAATAAAATGGAACGCATGAGTGCCATTTAAACATGGTCATGCGATCAAAATCATTCACGATTTTAATTGAAAACACTTCTTTTGAAATTCTGAGGATGTTTCCACACTAATTGTTAGCTCTCAAGTCTGAGAATATTTGAAACAGTCTAATGTGTTTACAAAGCCCCAGGGTATGTAAATGGTTAAAAAAATGAACTAAGTATGCTAGGATTCCTGTCTTTGCTTACAGCGGAAAAACTGCATTTTGGAGGTTTTTAGACAAAGAAGAGCCCTCCAAACCTTGAAAAGCATTAACCAAAATGAGGATATTGCTCTATACTTGCTCCATAGTTGGGTAATATTTACTTATTTTGGCTGTAATTTTGTACTCTTAAATTTGGAAGATCGCTAAGTGCATGAAAGTACAGCGGTCAGAAACTGCTACTAAATGAAATAACTTCTACTACTACAGCTACTGTAGTAATTGAAACAGAGGGGTAAAAAAAAACGTACAGCCCACTTTAGCCACGTACATAAAACGTCCCCCCCCCCATCTTAAAAGATGCTGCAATTCTGAACGTAAACAAACAAGAGAACCACATTTACCCACAATAGTAGATGTTCGTTTAAACCCCAAAAGCCCTTATTTTAATGATTTATTCCTAATTTGCACTAATGTTTTTGTTTCTTGACAGTTATTTTGAAGCAATGTTCCGATCATTTATGCCTGAGGATGGGCAGGTAAACATTTCCATAGGAGAGATGGTGCCCAGCAAACAGGCATTTGAGTCCATGCTTCGCTACATTTATTATGGAGATGTTAATATGCCCCCAGAGGACTCACTGTATCCTTCCAAACAGTGGCCAATTCATAGTAGTCAGTAGTAGATACTCTTTTCAGTTTATGCATAGCGGTGCTGCTGTTTAATTGATTATTTTGGAGGTATGTTGGGGTGTACATTTCTGTGTAAGCCTGTTTTAAATATTAAATATGAGAACCTAAATAAAATCAATGGTTTTGTGATAGTCATAATGCATATATTCTACGTGTGTAGAATACATTAGATTATAATCCTTAACCTGAACACAGGTACCTGTTTTCAGCCCCATATTACTATGGATTCTCCAACAACAGACTACAGGCGTATTGCAAGCAAAATCTGGAGATGAATGTTACTGTGGAGAATGTCTTGCAGGTAGGCCTACAATAAATTGCCCTCCAAATGATGCACATCTGTTATAAACATGCACATGTAAATGTTTAATTTATTTATTGATTTTTTTTTTTTTTTTTTGCAAAGCACCTCATGGAACACATTACTACAGGGGTTAGACAATGAAACTGAAACACCTGCCATTTTAGTGTGGGAGGTTTCATGGCTAAATTGGACCAGCCTGCTGGCCAATCTTCATTAATTGCACATTGCCCCAGTAAGACCCATATGCATCCAATGGTTCAAACATTGTATCCTGAAGTCGGTGCTGTGTATCAGGATGAAAATACCCCAATATACACAGCAAGACTGATGAAAGTTTGGTTTGATGAACATGAAAGTGAAGTTGAACATCTCCCATGTGGGAGATCATGTAGTGACCTGGCCACTATCCTGCAAGAAGAATGGCTTAAAATCCCTCTGACCACTGTGCAGGACTTGTATATGTCATTCCCAAGACAAATTGACGCTGTATTGGCCGCAAAAGGAGGCCCTACACCATACTAATTAATTAATGTGGTCTAAAACCAGGTGTTTCAGTTTCATTTTCCAATCCCTGTACATTTGTGCAGTGATGTTGTATAACTTGTTCTTGATTGTCTTTTAACTTTTTAATGAACTATTGATTATAAGTGGCATATTCTGTGTGTAAGTGTCTATTCTTTGACTTTGTTACATTGTTGTCAGTTTGAGATCAGTGTTTTTTTCTGGAAAAAACAAACAAGCAAATGCACCTTTTTAAATCATCTTATCCTCTGAAATGTTCTTTGTATTGTTTTTAGATACTTGAAGCAGCTGATAAGACCCAGGCTCTGGATATGAAGAAGCACTGTCTACATATTATAGTGCACCAGTTTATTAAGGTGGGTGTGCTGCTGACCGGTGCACTGAAGGTGTGCTGGCTCCCTAACCATGGCTAGTCCATCTCTTCACATCCATACATTTTACTCAATAAATACCATGAATAATCTGATCAACAGAAGGCAATGGCCAAGTTCAGATGTGTTGGAGTGTCCACATTTGAATATCAGGGTAAAATATATATGGAAATCATGGTTGTAATTACAGAGATAAATGCTGTTGTGTTTCACAATGTATGTAGTAATTAAAGTGGCTGCATGGAGCATGAAACTCCCACTTGCTGAAACAAAATTGCCCTATTCCAAATTAATTTCATTATTAGCATTTTTGGCTGTTTTATTTGCTTGTGTATCCTTGTGTTGCCCCGCACACCTGTTTTGCAGTGTATTGCTTTGTTTACTGTTTGTTTATTTTGTGTTGCTCTCCTTCCTTCCCCCAAAGGTGTCCAAGCTCCCCAACCTGCGATCGCTCAGCCAGGCACTGCTGTTGGACATCATAGAGTCTTTGGCATCACACATATCAGATAAACAATGTGCTGAAATGAGCTCCGACATATAGGCATGTCTTCTTCCCTCTTCATTTATTCAACCATCTCATGTAAATTATCATTTTTTTATCTTTTGTTTTCCATGCCTATTTTCCTTATATCCTGTTTATCATTCCAGTAAATGATCATAATCAGAATGGTCCAATAATGTAGGTTTTGTGTAGACACTGGGAGGCACTACATGATGTATAGTTGCAAATTTTTATAGATGGAATTTTTGAGGCATAATGCTTTAATGATGGGTACCTCTGGACTGATAAGTGAAGAATATACATTACACACATAAACTCTGTTACGTAAACTCTGTGTGGTCACTTACAAAAGTGAACAATCTGTCGTGACATATTTAATAGTATAAGTACTCTGCTAACAGACTGACAATGATTTTTTTTTTTCACAAATGTGAAATTAAATAAAACAAATATTTGTCATGGTAACAGATGAGTCTTTGCCAAAAGAAGTATTAAGTTCTGTTGATACTAACTGCAAAACTAATAGATAATTTTTACTGCTTTTTAATCTCTTTTTTAAAATATATGCTGCACCATGTAAATATGAAAAATGCAGATCTATTTATTTATAAAGCTTTTATTGTTTGGCTGTATTATCAACAGTGGTTTTGCTGTCATTGTGTGACTGTAATCCACATGACATTCTGTATATGCATATGTGCTGATGTGTCATTTATATACTGTGACCATACAATAAAGGACAACTTACTACATAGCTTTTTTTTGTTAATTAACCATTTAAACAGCTTGAAATAAATATCTTACTTAAATCTTTGCTGTCAGAACAGTACAAAATATTCTTCATTTTGAAAGGACAAGATATCGCTCTATATTTTTTGTCACTTCTATTGCTCCACTTATTGAGACATTTTCAGACAATGAAAAGTTTAAGAGGTGCACAGATTAACAAAAGGACCAGAAAAAAAGCTTTGAAACAACTCAGAAACAGTCATTTTGAACAGGTGATGGCCATCTTTCTACCTCTACTGCTTTCTGATCTCTGCTGACCCTTGGATAGAGTGGATGAAACGGAAGATGGAATGAAAGCGAGCTTTTGGAAAGGGACACAAAGGGCCTTCTTTAGTTTAGAAGCAGGTCTTGTTAAAGCTCTCTGCCAGAATGTGCAATTGGACCTGCTGGGCAATCAGGCCACCCAAAGTCACAGAACAGCTTTAGTATTGGCTATCATCACTTCCATCTTAGCATCAGGAGGGCCACAGACGAATAAGATCATTTCTCACAGTGACACAACTGGAAGTGTTGGCTTGTACAGTGATTTAGAGTCTAGAAATGGAAAGTAAAATGTCCTTCCCAGAATATATTTCAACTGCACTGGCACTGGGCTGGTATGAGATTTGGAGACACACTGTGTAATTATGGAAATTTCTCTTTCCCTTAGACCACTGAATTGAATGGATAAATTTGTAGTTTAACAAAAAACAACACGTTTATATATTAAACGTCTCACACGAAAAAAAACCCTCAATATGCTTTTTATCTTTATTTTGGGTACAACACATTCTAAAAATGTAATGAATGTATCTGCTGATTAAATGAAGTGGACATAAAAAAACAAGCCTGCATTACAAAGTGAAATAAATGTGCATAAAACGGGTCATTTTGATTTTTCTCGGCTTACTTTGTCAAGAGGTTTTAGCATGGTATCATCTTGTCTGTGACTTGCTGAACCCGCGTTCACGACAGAGGGCAAAGACGAGGTTATACAGAGCAAAACAAGAACAAGTTAAACATTTGGCCCTGTCGCACGCCTATGTCGAATCAAAATGGGGTCATGACTCATGACGACAGGATTTTAGCAAGCAGCTAGCATAATATTAACTTAAGTATGTCTACATATATTTGAACAATAATTACGGCTTATTCTTACAATACGTGTTTAAGAAAAATTGTGTAAATGGGTGATTCTTCAAATAGGGGAAGCTTTGTGTCCCAAGTTTAAAAAATCATGGTAGAAATTTTACATTAAGTTTTAAAATATCATTTATTGTATCACATACACACAAACACACACCCTTTAAAATCATTATTAATTTTTATTTGTTTAATGTTTTTTGTATTTATTTGTTTTTTAACATTCCAAACAATAGTAATTTGCTACTTAGGCCTTAGGCCTAAATCTTTACAATTTACGCAATCAGAGTGATCAATTTATTTCACACTGTTTTTATTATAATAATGATTTATTTTATTGTAGCTACAAATTGTGATTATTTTTAAACACCATATTTGTCCCCAACTATGATTTCTCTAAGTAATTAATTAAAGGTAATACTTCACATTGTAACCATGAAAACAACGAAGGGAACAAACATCGGCTCTAAATTAAAAAGGGGTCATTTATTCATGTATTCCTCCAGTTCATAGAATAAGTTTATTCCATATGATTGCAGCCATTTTTGAAGGAATTTTAAAAAACAAAACTCGTTATTATTTATATGCATATAAATACTGTTGACTTGCCTTAGGAAACCATGACCTATCATCTTTTTTTCCTGAAAAAGTGAAAATTTTCATTACTGCATCATTACTATTGTAGTGGTAAAGAGCCTGTGATGATAATGACAGGTTTCCAGTTTCATCATCAGTATATACTGATACATTGTCTCCTATAATGACAAGAAGTGGTCATAGAAACTGAAACTTTAAACCTGGCTCTGGTTTGATTAAAAAGCAGTTGTCAGGCATAACTGTTGTCGAGCAGTTACCCCTGACTCTGGAACAGCGTTTGAATGAATAAAGCCCCTACACGCACAAATTCACTTATTCAATACAATCTTATTCTTGACCTTTGCCCACTGATATTACCCTTCATCCTCTTGGCAGATTCAGTTACCTCAGATTTGACAAGGACAAGTCCAGACAAAGGACCTCTCTGTGTAAAGGGCAAAAGATACCACAAGGTCAGTTAAATAAGTTTTGGTTTTATTGAACTTTTATGAAGAGGCATTTCATAAGAAATAGTGGTGGTCAATTAAAAAAAATATGAAAAACCTAAACTCATAAGTTAGAGCCTGTGCTATAATATTAACCACAGTTTAAACCAAAACACAGACATTTATATGCAAAGGAATGAGCAGAATATCAAGATATCTATATTTATTTCCTTTTAAAACAGCTGTAAGATTTGTTTATTTTTCACAAGATATTTCTGAGATTATATGCAAGATAATCAGAGAAAAATATGTGAAGAAAAATTAGTTCAAAACATTTTAAAATATATTACAGCCATAGATTAAAATACATAAAAAATAGGACACAATTATTAAGACCTGGCACAGCCCCAATTTATTTATTTAGTTTTAAATCAGGCTTTCATTTTCTTTTCTTAGAAAATTACATGTATGAATTTCCACTGTGAGAAAACAGCTCACAGATTTAAGTCTGAGAAATACTGGAAGCTGTAATAAAGAAACAATATGTATAGAATACCTACAGAAATGTTCTCCTGGCTGATTGCCATAAAACTTTCCAGTGTCTTATATAATTTTGTCCCAGATGAGAGGATTAAAATCATTGTTTGCAAATGCATTCAGTGCAAATCCAAATGCCTTCACTTGCATTATGTATACATGAGCAAGTGCTGTTCATGTTGCATATTCAAGGACAAACCACAAGGAAAGGTGTGTTTGGTGCTTGAATACAGAGATTGTCAGGAAGTGATTGGTAATAAGGCAGCAAATGAGACTGCATTCAGAAAACTTCTGGTTTTGGAATTTCTCTCTGCCCTCTCTTTGTGCTGCTTGTGTCTTCATTCTCGAACTGCTCATGTTTCTCCCCTGCGGAGGCTCCTCACGTTGGACTCAAATCTGGACCATATCTTATTTCACCTCTTTTAAAAAGCTCTTATTGTGCTCTGCGATGATATTCATCACTTTGAGCGAACAGAACGGCTCTTGTGGAGGGAGGGACAAATGCTTAAGGATTACCTGCAAGTGAATGGGTGCTTTGGTTATTAAAGATTTTGACCATGAGACCTGGGCTGGGCCTTTAGAGTAGGAGGGGTAGCTCACAAGATTGGATCATTAGCTCAAGCCAAGTGTACAACGTGGACAGACCCCAGAAAGAGAGGAAAGAAGAACCAGAGGAGCAGGAAGATGGTGCTGCTGACGACAAAGCTCATGCAGAGGACATCACTCTTTGTGTCTTTTGGAGGTTTAGTCAGCACCTTTATCACTACCTTCTTGCCACTGTGGAAGACAATGAACTCTGATTTGAATGAAATGGAGAACTGGTACGAGGGTCTCTGGCACACTTGCATCTTTACAGAAGAAGTTGGCCTGCACTGTAAAGCCTTTGAATCTTTGCTAGCTTTGCCCCCAGTCACTCTAGCATCACGGATACTCATGTGCTTATCCATCGCTAGTGGTTTACTGGGAGTGGCGGCTGCTTTTTTCGGCCTTGAAGGTGTCGAGATTGGACAGGGCAGAGAGAAAGTCAAAAGGATGCTTCTTATTGTTGGGGGCATTCTGATCTGGATTTCAGGGGTCACTACTTTAGCTCCAGTCTCTCTGATCGCTTATGTGATGGTCGTGGAGTTCTGGGACGAGTCTCTGCCGGATGTGATGCCGCGCTGGGAGTATGGAGAAGCCATGTTCTCTGCCTGGTTTTCTGGATTCCTGCTGGTGATTGGAGGGTCCTTCATCTTTGTAGCTGTGTGTATGGGTGACCATGAGGCCAAACAACAAAGCAAAGTATTCTTCCAAACCCACAGACAACCACCAAGGACTCAGAACTATTTAAAGACGGAGATATTATAGTTTTATTTGCATTACATATCACCTTGCAGAGATGCATTTCATACATACAAAGGTTAGCCAAATGTTTCTTAAAAATGTTTTTTGGTGCTATGTAAATTTTTTTAAAAAGGCTCTTTATAAAACAGGCTTTCCATTATGGCTAAGGAGAATTGTAACTGGCCAAACATCACTCAATGTGTCCTTGGTTCTTTATAGAACAACTTATCTTTAATAAAGAACCCCTTAAGAAACATTAGGGTGTGTGTGTCTGAAGTAATAACAGAAAATAATAGTCTATTTTAAAATAGCCAACTTTAATAAAAATGTGAGCCATATTTGCCACAGTTAATTTTATTGCTAACTACTGATATATGTATATTGGGATTTTAAAAAAAATTCTGCTTAATTGAGTAAATAAGTAATAGAGTAAGTAATTTATATCAGTGTAATGTGAAATAGAAAATTTTACAGGGTCTCAGACTTTCTGTGCTGAAAACAAAATTCTAAAAAGATGGTAAAATATGTTTTATTATGTTTTTTAATGTTTCTTATTTGCTTTTGCTATTTACATTCGAAAAGAAAATCTGAAAAAAATCTGAAGATAAATCTTTCAAAGATGTATCTATAGGCTTTTTTTTTCTTTTCAAAATTGTAAACATCCTGAAGATGAAGTAAATGTGCCATCAGTTTTCACAGGTAAAAATCAAATAGCTTTGACAATCACTGAAACACAATGCCCTTGTTTTTGGAAATGATTTAACTTTAAAAAATGTGTTGGCTGTTGAGTTAAGCAAGCTTCTAAAATGCTCTGATCCTGTCACAGAGTCACTGACTATTCATCAGCTTAAGAAGCTTCAGAAGCCTTTTCCTTCAAAATCTTACCAATGAGTTATGAGTTGCGCTTGTAATATGAACACATTTTTCTAAACCCTGAGTTAGACAATTTCCTCTGACACTTTAAAAAAGCACATGCAGAGGTACTCTTCTAAGTAAACTTCTTACACTAGATTTTAGATCATTTCTGTGAGGATTTACAGCTATTCATTCACAGAAGCATTGGTGAGGACAGGTGCCAGTGTAAATAGTGCTGAATCAGTCTAATTCCTTCTAAAGATACTGTATGCTGCTTGATTACCCGAGAGAACACTTCTCCAGAGTTGGTTAGCCTCTAGCCAACACTTGGCAGTGGGAAAGATATTATGCTCATGTGAGGCTGCTTTATAGTGGCCCATTTTATTTTATGCTTTACTATGGAGATTATAATAGCTGTATTTATTTAGATGAAAGTTCGTGTCCACAATTCTTGTATTTTAAAAAAGGTGAAAATTCTGTTCCTCTTAATGGTATGAAATTAAAAGAATCAAATTGCAGCTGACAAGTACATCAGAAGCTGGAATATATCTTTGTTTTACTTTGTTTTGTATAACTTGTTTTACTAAGTTTATGTTTAAAATGCTTAAAGCCATCATATCGTGACCCTTTTCTCAACTTTAATTACTTCTACCTTCTTTCCTTTAAGCACTCCTTTATCTTAAAATGTCTTGTCACTGCAAAAATGTTCTGATTCTAATGTTCAAAATTGTGATATTTTAACACGATTTCCACTGACTTCTTGAAAGAATCCCTTCTGAGTTTCAGAGGGGGGCTATGAGTTTTCATGAGGGCACTGAAAAATTCTTTAATGGAGATGTTGGCTACTGGGAGAAGGATATCGAAACCACGCTTAAAAAGAAAAGAGAGACAGATAGCACAGCTGAGTAAGAGTGAATTTCCCTTTTTTCCAGTTTAGATAGATAAGCATGAGGGGATATCTCAGACAGAGAGACAGAGTGTGTGTTTCAGGAGGTCTTATGTTGCAGCAGGTTCAAGGGGCACTGAAGACAAGTAAAGCACAGGTGTGCATTTGGTTTACAATATAATCTCAACCTTTAGAGCCACCACAGCACAAAAAGAGAAGAAACCAGATATTTATCCATTTACAGTGTTGGAGTGAGGACAGTTTGATGGTGAAGCAGCTGGACAGGTGTGTGTGACTGTAGCAGTTTAAAGGATTTTCTATTAGAAAATGAAAGAGCTTTTAAAGTGAAGAAAAAACATTTTTACTGACTTTACTGCTGCATTATAGATAAAGTTGCAACACAGATTTGATTTGAAAGAGGGCACTATGGTTTTATTTTCATTGGCTTATTTAGGTTTATATATTTATTAACAAATTTACTTTTAATTTGAGATAATACAGACTGTTCAAGAGCAGCAGTGCTAATCTTAACCATATGACGTCAACATTCCTGTGAAAATGAACATAAATATGATGTTTTGTAATATATCTCTTCTCGTGAATACAAATATTTGTAGCAAGCTAAGGTGTTGTAATTATTCCCTTTCTGGAGCTTTATTAAACTCTGTTTCATTGGTGATTTACAAGTTTCTCAGTTAGACAGAGACTAGTTTCTCACCTGTGTAATTGATCATAACTGACGTTTTAATTTGACACCTTCCCCTTTTTATATCTGTTGGGCTTTTTAATTGTTCTGTATTTTGTTCTGATTTATAGAAGGGAGCTTTAGAGCCAAACTTCAGTAACCATACCTGCAATATGAATCACTGGGCTTTTCTCACATAATTAGGATTATCTATATTATAAACGACTTAAAATTCACTGAAATGGTGTTCCAGGTCACACAGGAACAGGATTTCAGAACTTTGAGTTGTTAAAAAAGTGAGAAGACATGCTGGGTGATTTCCTGCAGAGATTACCCCTCTTTAACTAAATGGATATTAAATTTGAATTTTTGGATAATCCATGCATTTTCTGTAAGCCCTTCTTTCTGTACAGGGTCATGGTGGGTCCAGAGTCTAAACAATGTCATTGGACCCATATCCATCACAGAACATCACACAGTCACCCACAAACCCACCCATGGATTTATACACAGCCCTACCACCTACCAACATGTGTATTCCTGTGGGAGGAAACTGGAGCACCCAGAGGAAACCAATGCATTCATCAAATTCTGCTTTTTTAAGGTGAACAAATTATTCAGTTGTGCACACATACCTTGTGTAACCTCCTTACAATATGACTGAAAATAAAAATGAACACTGATCAATGAGTCTAGTGTCACCATGTCCAATGGCAAATGTGTAAAAACCCCAGGTTTGGGTTAAGAATTGCATTCTCTGGATGCACTCCATGAAATATCTTTTGGCATCAGTAGGAGTGATGTTCCTGATCCAGAATCATCCAACATTAGTACCTCACTTCACCAATGTTCTCTTGTGGCAGAATGCAATCAAATCCTCATAGTTATGTTCCAACGTAAAGCTTTAGCAGAAGAGTAGATGCTGTTACGTCTGCAAAGGTGGGCTAAGCCCTGTATAAAATCAAACTCTACAATGTGCAAAATGAGCACATTGTAGTTTTGACAGTCAGAACTTATGTCTCTCTTTGTGTCTTGGGGTTTTATTAAACAACCCAGCGATTGCCAAATCCCTGTGCCATAATGGCTGCATCAATAGCCATGAATTATTTTCAGTTATTGACACTGTTTACAGGGTGGGGGTTAACAAGAGGAAATGCTCAATGGCAGGGTAGCAGCATTAACATGCAGGAGCTTATAAAGCCAATACATTATTCAACACAGCACTTGTCTGCTTTAATATTTGTTCATTTCTTGACGTACAGGATGTGATGGTGGGTGAGGCAATAAACAGAGCACAGAGTGATTGGATTAAGGCGAGTGATATCTATCACGATGCAGTGTGCTTGTTCTTTTATCCTTGAGGAGAAGATTAATCTCCTACTGTGGTGCCAGTCACTGAATCTTCTGCTGGTAGAGCTAGTGAAATTACAAACTGCAGTTCTTACAACCACCATTAGAAGGCACTCTGAACTGTGCTGCAATGTAAGTCAACTTACGTATACACCGATCAACCATAGCATTATGACCATCTGCTTGGTCCTACATTCACTGTCCATTCTCTCAACTCCACTGACTATATAGTAGTACTTTGTTGTTGTATAATTCCAGAGTGTAGTCCATTTGTTGCTCTGCACACATTGTTTTTCCCCTTTCACTGTTTTTCAATGGTCAGGACCCCAACAAGACCACCACAGAACAGGGGTGATTTGGGTGGTGGGTAATACTTAGAGCTGCAGTGACACTGACGTGGTGGTGGTGTGTTAGGGTGTGTTTTTATGGTATGAGTGGATCAGACACAGCAGTGCTGCTGGAGTTGTTAAAACACCTCAGTGTCACTGCTGGACTCAGCCAGCAGTGTCTTTTGGGGTAGTGTCCATTGACAGTGAGTGTTGAAACAAGGATGCAGGCATAATACTGTGGTTGATCTGTGTATATAGAAACCTCTAGTAAGTGAGTTCCACCTATTGAAGACAGCTTGCAGAGCATGAATAATCCCAGTAGAAAATATTTGAATAAATATTTAATTTTTGAATAAAATAAAATAAATAAAACTGGAAGCTCTTGAGCAGCTTCACATGAGTCTTAGGTCATAATAGCCAATGACACACATGGGCTAGAGGGGTGTAAAGGCCCCAAAGTTTGTGTTGTGGAGCAGCGGAACTGCATTTTCTATACCAATTGAGTTCCGTCTAAAACCTCTGAGATGATTTGGAGAGGTGTTTGTGATCCAGAACTAATGATCTATTCTCAGTAACTAAACTTGCAAATATGTATGTGTATTTGAATGGCATCGAATTCTCACAGCAATATTCCAACATCTAGTTTATAGCCTTCCCAAAAACACATTCAGTGGTGGTATGGTGGCACAGCAGGTAGTGTTGCTTTCACACAGCTCCAGGGTCCTGGGGTTGTGGGTTCAAGCCCCACTCCAGGTGACTGTCTGTGAGGAGTCTGATGTGTTCTCCCCTGTGTCTGCGTGGGTTTACTTGTAGTGTGCGTACTTCAAGTGTTTGCCCTCACAGTCCAAAAACACACCATAGTAGGTGGATTGGCTACTCAAAAGTGTCCGTAGTTGTGAGTGAATGTGTGTCGCCTTGCGAAGGACTGGCACCCCTAAATGGTGTGTGTTCCTGTATTGCGGCCAGTGATTCCGTGTAGGCTCTAGACGCACTGCAGCCCTGAACTAGAAAACAGACAATGAATGAATGAATGAGAACATTAAAAACTGCTGAAGGCCTCTAATATGACTCTGAATTATAATTGCTGTTGTGCTCATCTGTGTTTTGTGACATTCTAAAACACTAAAACATGACTTAAAGTACTGTAACTAGGAACACCAACTTCTCAAACTCATTACTACACATAAATACCCTCTATTTCTGAAATGATCAACCTGTAATCTAAACACTGAAACCATGAACTCAAATGAGGATTGCTCTTTTCCTGCTTCAAAGATGGGGAATATTGACTTTTTTTGCTGTTTCAGATCACAAATGTCTCCATACAACTCCAGTTATAAATACGCTTCTGTGGTAATTCAAACAATTAATAAAACCTTACAAGTTAAACTTTATCCATGTACAAACATCTGTAGTTTTTTTCCCCTCAAACACACCTTTTCACTTAAAAAAACACCGAGCTTAGAAAATCGTAGATTTTCCCTTTGAATACCACTGCTTTTGATCAGATGATTGGATCTTGAGGAAATAAACAAAAGCAATAACTGACATAGTGCTCGGCGGTATGAGCGCAAATCAATATCACAATTAATTGTACATTGTACCACGATTACGATTAATGAATGATTATTTTGTTTTTGTATTTTTGACCCTCATAGTTCAGTGACGAGGCTTGTACTGTAAATATGCTCCAGTATTAAATATGGGATATTTTTTTTAATGTTGTTGTGAGCTTGTTCCTCTCTTGTTTCTTGAGCACTTTTGAGCACTGGGCAGAATCATGCGACTATAGCTTGGTTGTGTGGTTTTAAAGAGACAGTACCTGAACAAACAGTAAGGACATAACACAATAAAAATAGTCTAAATAATCGATATAGACAAGATTATGTCAATTAGAAGTTCTGAATATCAATTTCGATTCATTTTCGATTAATTGCCCAGCCATAATCTAACATCTGTTCCAACCTCTTGAATGTTGCAACCTATGACTGTCTCCCACTTTTTACAGCACTCAGTATAAACTATAAATAAATAATAGAAAGATGCCTAACTTACGTTTTATTAAGCTAACCTCTTTTATTTAATGAATGAAGTTGTGTCCAAAAATCTTGAAATACTTAAATGAACATCTATAAAAGACCCCCAGTATCTACTATATGTTGAATGCATATTTAAATATAAACATTTAAAGTTGTTATGACCCATGATTGCACAATTTTGAGTAGAAGTGAAGATCTCAGGAAAGAGAGAGCGAAGTGGAAGGAGAGAGAAATTATGTGACTTAGATAAAGTAGGGAGTTGAGAGAGGAGGAGGTGGGGTGAAGGAGAGAAAGGAGGAGGGCATCAAGAGAGCTCAGCAGAGTAAGAGAACGAGGAGGGGAGGGGAGAAAGTGGAGCTCTGGGAGAATACATGCTGTGTTAGCATCCCCCGAGCAACTCCATCAATACTGCATACAGCTGAACTGCTGGCAAAAGACCTGCTACTGCAGCCCACAAGCTCTGATTGAGAGAGAGAGAGAGAGAGAGAGAGAGAGAGGGAAAAGGGATAGAGGGGGAGAGAGAGAGAAGGAATAAGTGGCAATAGAGAGGGTAGGAGAGAGCAAACCAACACTTCTTACTGTCGCCTCTGCTTTCTGCCTACTGCTGCTTTTCTGCTGTGTGTGTGTGTGTGTGTGTGTGTGAGAGAGAGAGAGAGAGAGAGAGAGAGGGAGCAAGAGAGATAGTTTGTGTATGTGTGAGGCTCGTAGTGGGACCGAGCCTGGATCCTGTGTTACTGCAGTATAAGCATTGCAGGACAGAACGCAGTGCTGTGGGAGACTGGAGACTGGAAGGATGCGTCCATCTGCAAAACTGACTGTCCACTGACCGCACCTGCTTCACTTGGGGATCAGGTGAGTGCTGTATGTTACCAGACACAACTTAAATGGATTAAAGAGGCGCAGGTTTGAGCTCTAGGGGAGTTACCTGCAGATACATTATACATTTATTTAAGTTATACTACATTGTTTTTGGATTAATTAAGCGATTGCCCATTGATTTATAAGTGCTTTTAGAGTTGACAATCTTTTCTAAGTACAGAGGAAAGTGTTGAAGTTATTGCTTGTAATAAATGATGATATGCAGCAGACAGAGATTAAGTTGAAAATGACAGCAATTTTTTTATTAAATGTTTTAACTTGTAAGTAGCATACATTATTTGGCAACTACTATTATTCATTAGGTAACTACTATGAAACTATATGCAATGTGTGCAGTTAGAACTGAAGTGAGAACACCCTTATGGATCTTTAGACTTTATGGGGTTAAGAGGGCACACATGGACCTGATGATTTTAGAATATGAACGTTCTGCAGTAAATATGAATATATGAGTTAACGTAAAGCTGGCGGTGGGGAGTTGTTGTCTCTTCAGGAGGCAGTTGAGCACTGTAGTTGTTTGCAGTGTATGAATTTGTAGCAGGGAAGCAGCAGAGTCTGCAGTGAAACTGACAATGCTGTAATCTCTCTCTCTCTCTCTCTCTCTCTCTCTCTCTCTCTCTCTCTCTCTCTCTCAATTGAAGTTAGCTTTATGGGGCATGACAACTTCATCTAGAATACTGCAAACCAAAGCACATAATACAGCATAACAACATTAACTATTTGTAACTTAGCAGTCTCAACTAAGTTTAAAATCAGTAATGTAGATTCTAATCATAATGATATTGTTGTACAAACCCCATTTCCATTGTTGGAATGCCGTTGTTGTACAATGCATTAAAAACAAGAATCTCTTGAAGCTTTATTTAACAGTTGAAAATATTTTTCCAGTGTTTACAGTTACCAACTTTATTGTATTTTGTAAATATGAACACATTTTGAATCTGATGCTTGCAACGCATTGGGACAGGACCTAAGAGTGAATGTTATAGTATATTCAAGTTACAACCTTATGAAACACTATAAGCAATTTTATGTTTTTGATAATCCAACAAAGGATAACACTTTGCAAGTAAAGATGGGTCATGACTGACCACTTTGTTCCAAACTTAATGAGAGTCTAGCACTTTTCTCAGCAGTCAACAATACCTACTATGTATCTACTGAACATAATACTGTGAAAAGATTAATGGAATCTAGAGAAATCTCAGTCTTTGTGGGGCAATGCTGGACATACATTTTTTTCTAAATATTTGCAAACTTAGAGCCCTCAGATGTCACTGGCATGTTACTTTTTTAAACATAGACATGTAGGCTCAGGAGTACTTTGGAAAACCATTGTCACTTAACACAGCCTACAACTGCATCAAGAAATGCAACCTGAACTGTATTATTCAAATTTTAGCCATATATTAATTTTGTGTAGAAACACCAGTGAGTTCTGTGCTCAAACTCATCTAAGATGGACCAAAAGTCCATCAGACAAGTCCATGTTTCAGCTTTTTCATTCATTCATTGTCTGTAACCGCTTATCCAGTTCAGGGTCGTGGTGGATCCAGAGCCAACCTGGCATCACTGGGCACAAGGCGGGAACACACCCTGGAGGGGGCACCAGTCCTTCATAGGGCGACACACTCACACATTCACCTCTGGACACCTACCAACGTATGTTTTTGGACTGTGGGAGGAAACTGGAGCACGCGGAGGAACCTCACACGAACATGACGAGAACACACCAAACTCCTCACAGACAGTCAGCCAGAGCAGGGTGTGCACCCACAACCCTAGGACCCAGGAGCTGTGTGACAACAACACTTCCTGTTGCACCACCGTGCCATACTATGTTTCAGCTTGTTTTAGGGAATAAAAGGGATGTCAGCTACTACATCGCAAAGAATAAAAGACTTACCAATGTAAAGTGCAAAAACCAGCATCTGTGATGGCATGGGTAGTTGATCAGTGCCCACTGTATGGGTGGTCTGCATATGTGTGAAGAACCCACTGAGACAGAGGCTTATATTTGTATTTTGATGAGACGTATGCTGCCGTCCAGATGACATCTTCTCCAGGAACTCAGTGTTTATTTCAGCAGGAAATGCAAGACTTCATTGTGTACAAGTTCAACAGTGTGGCTTCCTGGACAGAGTGTGTGTGCTTGACTGGTCTGTCTGAAGTTCAGATCTGTCTCCTATTGAAAATGTGCGGCACATCATGACAAGGAGAATCGGACAAAGGCAACCACAGACTGCTGAACAGCTCAAGGCAAAAATCTTCCATTCACAAAAAGATTAAGAAGTACAATTAACAGTAAAAGTGATGTGACACCACGGTAGACGTTCCTTTGCCCCAGCAAATAGAATTGTCAATGAAACCACTGGAAATCTTTTCTTTGTCCTATTGTCTGTTAAATAAAGGTTCAAATGAATTAATGAATTACTGAAATCAGTATTTATTGCATTTTTAGGAAGTGTCCCAATGTTTCTGAAAATGGGGGTTGTAATAGGAAAGAAAATTACAGTTGATGTCACTATAATGATAAATACTATTTCTTTCTTATCACAAAATGGGTTCTCTTCTTCTGTTTTATTGTCTTATATATATATATATATATATATATATATATATATATATATATAGGAACAAACATTACTTATGCCTAGACCCTAGCACCAGCCTGAAATGAAAACGTATGTCATTTTTAAGATCATTTATATATTTCTAAATAACTGTATTTCCTGTACTTTATTTCCCATTCTCACTGGGAATTCTATTTGTAGAATCTATGAAAAATAATGGTTGTCAGCTTAAATAACAGTGATCATTATGTCAACATTATGGAATATATGTGATAGGCCTAATGGCATTTGGTCAATATTTCTTTTCTTTCCTTCAGTATTTCTTGTCTGTTTTCTCTTTTTGGTACACCCTTTCTCTCTCTCTTTCAGGTCTCTCTCTCTACTGCACTCTGTCACACATTCAGTGACATTTTGCAGAAAATGGGTTTTAATATTGATATATTTGAGATGACAGAGGTACTGCTATGCTGGTCTTTGCAGTAAATCTTCTTTAGTTACTGCAGTATAATCCCTCACTCTACAGCTGAGCTCAGCTGAATGTATGCTGGATGGATAAAGAATGGAAATAATGTATATGATGGCTTTTTGAGTCATAGGATGATTTTTGAACATGTTGTCCAACAGAAACTACAGACATGTCCAGACACCTTTAGAAAAAGTGCTGGACTGTAGGAAGGTAGCAAACCTGCATTTAACTGGAGCCTATAGGTATGTGCTATGTGCCATAACCCTGCAGTGTACTATAGCTTAGACTACGAATTCCACAACAAGATCAACTCTGAACTCCATTTAGCTAGTTTTACTCAGCAGACTGTGGACATACACCTTCAGGTTTCACTGTTGTTTTATCATGTTTTTTGTCATGTCATATTTCAGCAGTGTGGTGTATATATTGAGACAATATAAGCAGGTGCATAGCACTAACTGTAATCTGCCATGTTTCTAAGATGAGCACACAGACATGGGGTCATATTAATGGAGGAGGGTTTGCTGAAAACACTGACCGGAGGTTAGTATAAACACAGACGCTTTGTCGCAGAGAGCAGTTTTTTAAACAAGTTTTCCCAGGCACAAAATGCATATGTGGACATGCCTTTTCTGAAATAACTACTTTTAAAAGATGTACTTCATATTGGAAGAAGTATTTTGTAGACATTAGAACAAGAAATATAATTACCTCTTGAAAGAATATGCCGCTCTTTCATATAATGATTGTGAGATATACACTATATGTCCAAATGTTTGTAGCCTACTTATAGGTGCAATAAAACCACATTATAATTCTCAGGTTAAAGTACAAAAAATGCAATATAATGGGCCTTTAAAATGTTTCATACTTTCCACATCATGTCTGAAAGTCAGGAAAAGGCATATGTATCCAGATCCAGTGATACTGACTGTAAAGCGAAATACCTTGCTTAAAGGCCAGCCTATTACAACCCAGTCAGCACACCTTGGCAGAGTCCACATGTGTTGAGAATATGCTGGTGCTGGGTTCAAGATGGGCTTGGGTTTTGGATAAGATAGCATATGGCTGATTATAAACAGCATTAATAGATTGATGTGATTGTGAGCAAATCTCAGATAATGTTAATGTCTGATAAGTTCATCTTTATCTAGTAGAGGTTAATTTAGCTCATATAGCTAATGGGGTAATATGTGAAATTAGAAGTAGCTTATAAGTAGCCTTATGTGAGTGAGCATATATGATGAAATTCTACATTGAAGGAGTTATACCTTTAATTAATTTCTTTAATGTATTGCTCCTGCTATAGATTTATGAAACTAAAACCTTAAAAAAATAAAAGGCAAAATAACAGTTGGTAAAATATAAGACAATAAAAGATCTGGCAGACATTCTGCTCTTTTCCTAACCTTGATTTTTAATAGATGGTGTGTCACTATTCCAGAAAACACAGCTCCATTGTTCTGCAGCTCAGTGCAGAGGGGCTTTAGCCTATGCATTGAGATCTTAGGCTTATGTGCATTTGCTCCACAGCATCCCCTTCTTTTGGCAATGCTTTTCTGTGAACACTGTACACACTGTGCCCAGTTGAACACCTGCATCAGCTGTGGGACCACCTCAAAGTAGCAAAATCTCTACTAATGGAAATATATTATATATTTTTTATGTATTGCTGCTTTTTACATTTTTTAGTTGATATATAAAGTAGTTAAAGTTAAACCTCCCTTAATATATTTAAGAAATAAATAATCATATGGTCACAAATGTATCTCTATCAATTTTTACCCCAACAATTAGCTTGTGCACTGTGGCAACCTATCTGACAAGCTGTTTGTGAAACTTTGCAAACATAAAACACCTAATGATGACTTTTTTCTTTTCTCATCACTACAGTCCAGTGTGATGATTTGTCATCTACAGATTTTCTCAGCTCCCTCCACTGATGAGGTTTTGACTCCAAAGGAGCTGATTATTGGGCTCCTGGCCAATGAAAAGCTTGAAGTTGACTTGTTTACTAACTACACGTGATTTCTTATGTTAAGCTTTGAAAAATATCCAGGGCTGTTAGAAAAACATTTGGTTGTATAGCCCAATAGGCCAGACCTAGTCATACCTATTCTCATGTAACCTGCTTTTTAATCATACTCTGAAAATCAGATTAAAGGAAGTAAAAAAAAAAAAAAAGATCGATATCAGAAACAGATGTGTCAACATGTGTGCTGAACGCAAATTAAGGCTGTTACTATATCAGTACCTCTAAATATTGTTGTCTACATTTAAATTGTAAATGACATGCTTGTCTGGCTAGCTTACACTAGTCTTGCAGGTAGGTCATTTATGTTGGACTAAACATGCTTAAAATATCCTAAAGCTTGACCCCTTTTTCTTATCCATGTATTGGCAGCAGTTGAGAAAAGTACTTTGTTGTGACTGACACTTGCCTATCTCATGTAGATCTGTGTGAGAGCTAATCTTTAACCAAAGGCCATTTATTTATGTGGGAAAGGTGCAGGCAAAATTCCAACAAATAACATGTCACTGTGACACCTTGGGAAAACCATATGGAACCATATAGGAAGTACAGATCACGCAGTACTGTGGCCTGGCAAATTCCAGCATCTTTAAGGTGACTGCTAGTGTATATGCTCAGAGAAAATATACTGTAAAGGTCCATTAGTGTTCATTAAATTTATATGTAAATGTACCTTTAAAGTTGCAACAGTGGTTTTAATGTCCAGTTTTGTTCCTTAAAGTTGCATTAAATTCTGTTCTCTGGAAGGAGAGATGAATATTTGTATTCTTTCATTATAGGACTATGTAAAATAATACAACATAAAAATCCTGGAGATGAAATGTGGCATATTTTAAAATCTACAATTATGATAGAATGAGGTACAATTATTTTGTTTTCTAAATAAAGATACAGAATAGGTACCTTGAGGGTAACACCAGCACCACAGTAATAGTTTTTCTGATATTGTATGTGATAGTGTTGTCTACTTTATTATTGTCTACCTATTTCCAGTGTAAAGCTAATGCAGATGTGGTAACAGAATTTGTTAGGATTCCTGTGGCATTCAGTGGAAAATTCCTTTAGTACAAATTCTATTTGGTTTTGTGTACCTTGGGGTGTAGAAACACCAATCATATTTCCATTGAGGAATCTGCTTATACATGGAGTTCCTAATAGGGGCATGACGCTAACTACACAACTGTACTGCCTCACAACTTCAGAGGTCTATATAATTATACATAAATAAGTATATTATGTGTTTATTTGAAAAATGAAATTTATGGCTATCATCAAAAAAAGGCTTTCCACTGAGATCTTTCTTCAATTTCAGGAACAGGTAAAAATCACTCTGAGCTCAGGCCGAGCTATAGGATAAAGGATTAATTTTATGGAATCCACAGAGCGATGCTGCAAATTTTGTTAACACACTTGTGTTACAGTGGTTTAGATTTCATAGAGATTGCAATAATATGAATGATCAAAATAAGCTGGTGTGTTCTTTGTACTATCTCAGAAAGTGTCACTTGGAATTGATTTTGGATTCAAAACACTTACATCAAATTTGGGCTGTCTGAGGATGTCCTGAGGACTTGTTTGAGAATCACTGATTTAAATGCATCAGGCACTGGTTTATACTGCAGCGTTGATTCAATCACTGATGCCTCTTTGAGACCCATTAACATCTCCTATATTCTTACAGTCCCTAAAGACCCACACCTTTTTGATAGGATTTCACATTGCCTTTGAACTCTTGAGTCACTTGTGTCAGTCAGAGTCCATCTCAGCTGATAAACCACGTGTGTGTACGTGTGAGAACTATCGTGTTGTGTCTCGTGAGTCTAGTGGAGCACTGTATGAAACCTTTCTGGAAGGCAGCTCAGGGTAAAGCAGCTGACTGTTAACTGGACATGATCTGAGGTATTTCAGAATCTAAAGAGTGAGCTTATAGCAGGTGACACTTATATGTTTTGGTGTTTGGTTTTGCTTTCAGCAGAGGATGAGACCCCAGGAAGAGCACACTATGCAAGTGGGTGAGATACAGCCCTAAAGGTGACAGAAATGATGAACTGTACTCACTGGACATTTCTCTGCAGCTGAAAGTCGCTTTTATCTAAATTGGTTTGGATGGCAGAACAGTGCTGATATAAAGGAGGAGAGTTCCTGCAGTAGCCTGCTTATCTTGTAGGTTGGCAGAGAAATGAAATTTCTCAGGCCAGTATATGTATGTACATTCTGTGGTGGTTAATTTATCCCATAGTTTTCCATTATGCTTTTGCTTTTCTCTTTCATTTTCCATTTGACTGAAATATTTATTTTTTAGACATTATATATGCTGAAATCTACATTTAAATTTTAACTTTAAACAATTTATCTGACATTACTTTCATTACTGTTTCAGATGTATACATGGTTTGTGTTCCCCTGGCCAAATTGCATGTTTGGGTGAAGAGAATATAAGTACACATCCTCTACGGAAAACATACTTGGACACATTTCTGTACACAGATATTTTTACGTTCCACATATAAAATACTGGATCATAGCTGAAAAGTAAAGGCCACATATGAGACCTTTCAAAATAATGAAATATCTCAAAGAGGGTTTAAAGTGATTCTAAAAGATTTAAATGATTTTGTTGTTTCCCTACTTGTCACCTTGCTCCCTACTCATTCATGTAAGCCCTCTGCTCTATCCCCTGCAGAAATGGTATGGTGTTCCCATTTCTGGATTCATCCTGACATGGTGTAACCTTTTGAACTGAGTCACCTCATGTGATGCAATCCTACATTTAGCCAGCGACAACACTAACTTACTACCTCTTACTCACACTGGCAGTATGCATTATGGGGTTCTGTGCACCTGAATTAATTACAGTTCAAATATGTGTGTGTGGTTACTGAGCATGACTGTTTTTTATGATATAAAATGTATATCGACCAGACAAGCAAGCCAACTAGCAATAAGATCTACCTCTTAGGGCATGAAGTCCAGAAACCTTCTTAACCTACTTTGAGAAATTTGCAGCAAATTTGTTGACAAGCAGATTACAAATACAAGTGAAAACTGGCATAATGTCTGAAACAAAGCTCACAATACTCACAAGCCCAGGGTCTTTCTTTGCTGTTTGTTTATTACCAAGTTTGAGTGTTCAGGAAGGCGTGTATTTTGTTGTCAGTATGTTTGTTTATTTTTCATGCATGACCCAAAAACCATAATACTACGTGAACGTGTAGGAACAGACTCACTGTTGCTATGGAGATGTCATAAATTCTGCAGGAATAACAGTAGTGGCCCCCTTCCACTAAAACCAGCAGGACCAGGATTTTTTTGTAGCTCTTTTTGATAGATTCATTATGGTAAAAACATTAGTTTTTTTAATAATAGAATATATAGATATATATTTATTTCTTTATAGCTGAGTATAGATAAACTAAAATAAAAACAGCAATTCAAAGAAGGTTTGATATGACTGCACTAATTACCATCATAATTACTGTAATACACAGCTTCAGTATACTATACTTGGCATATTTCCAGTATCTTATAACACACTGCAAATATGTTGACATATTTAACATTATTAAGTATTTATGTGGACTTGCTACAGGCTGCGTTAAAGTTTTAAAATCCTCAGAACTTTTGCCGTGGGCTTGTTTCCGTTCCTGTGTGCTGTGTAAGACACACTGGACCTCTCCCTAATTAAGAAGCACTGTTCTTTCCACTCGCCACTTCAAGGACCTTTGAGTGTGATGTGAATATCAATTGGTCCTTTTAGCAGGGCCAATGAAAAGCTTTTTAAGAATTTAAACACAGTACTTGAGCTTGACTCCAGAGCTTTAGTACATTTTGTGGTTTATTGTATCAGGGTGTACTATATAAAGCACATGTTTTAATATTAATCAATAATTTGAGTTATAGATGTAAGTGATTTATTACTCATTTGGTAGCAGGCACTTTTTAATAACTAGTTCATTTTATTACTTTAACTGAAAATAGGTTTTTCATATCAATTTCAGTATAGGCATTTTTCTAATTAATGTATTTAAATGTTTTATAACTTAGCCAAATCTACTTTCTTTATTTTGTTAGTTTAAGTGAGTTTATTTGATTGTAGTTCATTTATTCTTTTATTTTCATGAGTCTGTATTTTCTGTGCAAATGGGTCCTTGTGTTTCCTTCTAAACCGAGTAACCCCAAAATACTGAAATAATTATACAACAGTACTTTCATGGAACCTTTAGTTATTTTTGTGTACCTACTCTTCTGGTCTAGCTGATCTCCATCCAGTAAAGTGTAGCTTAACTACCTGATGGGAAAGCATGTTGATGGTTGAAGAATTCCTGGTACTGGACAGACTCTCTGTTGTCTATGGAGGATATGTTAGTGCCATCACCATGGAGGCAATCAATTGTTTTATTCACATGCTCCCAAAGGCTGCACAAAAACATTTACTTAAGATGGCAAGCATGCTTAAGGATCAGGATGGTGGTGTTTCTACTTAACTGAACACACTTGGTGGCTAGATTGCGAGTTTTTAATTTAAGATAGTGATCATAAACATTAAATGGCCTTATTTTCTTTTTGAATGCTAGGTGGAATTGTATTTTTGTGTAGTGCTATAGATAGTGTTTAATTCTGTATTCACAGTACCCCATTCATCACTGGAAATTCATAAATATTGTCTCATTGCTGACTAGATATTATTTAGCTTCTGGGCCAATGCTGATTTTTACCAAATTGATCAGTGGAGTACTGGTTTCTGGTAAATATTTTTTAAGCTATTATCTGTGCAGTAAGGTGTTATTCTAACAATAATAGTTGAAAACACTTATAATAAGTAGAATCCATCATTAAAATGTATATTATGCAATTTTATGATTGACAATAAATGTTTTGTTTGTTTGTTTTGCCTTGAAAATGTCTCATTAATGTTTATCATGTTGTAATGTCATTATCTCAACATGATTGTCACCATTCCCAATGTTAAGAATTGGCTAGTATGGTATAAAGTCCCCTTTTTTGCAGACAAAAATATCAAACCATGATATACAAAGACAAATTCAGATACACATCATGATATTTTGACACAGTGCACTAATAAATCCATGTTTTAAAATGGCCATCTCAGGGCACAGTCATATTCAGTCATTATCATTGAATAGATTACATATATTTCACAAAAAGCACATTGTGTCAGTGCTTTTATAAATGTGCTATACAAATAATGGTGACTTGGCTTTACTTAGATTATTGCCCAAAATGTAACACTGTATCCTGTTTTTCAGTGTCAGAGTTGATGCTGAAATATCACATTACATATACTATCACATGCAAATTAAATATATTAAATAAACACCATTACTGATGTTAATTACTGATGTTAAAAATTGTGTAGATGCAATGTATTTTATTAATGTTGAACCATGTACACATTTCAATCAAGCAAATTTAAAGCACCTATTTTTTATTTTCCTTTTAAATTTGAATGTATTTATCTTAATTTTTTAAAGACTCTTTGAAACACTTAAATATTTAATAATAAGTATTTTAAGAACCTTTAAATAGTGTTCTTTATACCATGAGGAAAGGTTCTACTGTTTTTTTCAGTACTCTACACAGTAGTGTAGTGTTTTTGCAAGTTATATTTGCTGTATGTGCTGTAGGTTTGTAAACTTCTTGTCCTGTCTCCTCAGGCTATGTGCAGTGGCTGATTTCTGATATGGCCAACTGGGCCAAACAGACCCCAACTTTGCCGTTGCAGAGCTGTGTTCAGCCCCAGGACTTGTGGTCCACCCTGAGTGACTGATCCTGCCCTGGGCTTCCCACTCACTGGGCCCACCATGGGAGGATGCCTCTCCAAACCCAAACCAGGTGACACACTCACATACACGCAACACACTCTGCCTCGCACCCCCACCAACACTCTCAAATCCTGTAATAATTGGCACTTGTTTCTCCATCTATATATAGGTCAGTTCAACCTGCCCCCTGACTGCCTTTGTGGCGTGCTTTCTTTTGGTGCTACAGGAATTTTAATGCTCTCAGTTGCTCTCCATGTTCACAGGGATTAGACAGTGAAATATTAGTGTGGAGTGTATTTGAATGTTTCACAATGTATCACTGTTTCCTTCCTAACATCTCAAAGACGAAGTGGTGCTGAAGGGCAGAAATATGACTTCATATGTCAATGGACCCACTTGTTGTACTGTGAGTAGGCACAGGCAGCGGGATGTGAATAGATTGAACTTACAGTGTGTGACTGTGGGCTTTTGAGAAAAACGAGCCCTTGGATTAAGTATTGCAATGTAACCATCCTTCCAACATTATTTATCTTAATGATATTGTCATACTCAGTATTTAATTATCCTATCTTACTTAGACAAAAATACTTCAGAAATTAGTCTGGGCCAGGTTGCCATAACCAGATTAAACCTAATTCTAGACTAAATGGGATTTTTTATAGGATTTTTCAACACCATTAGCGGTGTAATATAGTCCAAGACTAGAGTGAAGGAAATGGGAGGAAAAGAAAGACTGGAGAGAGAGAGATAGAGAGAGAGAGAGAGAGAGAGAGAGACTCTATTGTCTATTGTGATGATTTTAATACCTAACAGGACATATAATTAAATTAGAAACAACATTACAAACAGCGTACAAACATGTAAATTTTTAACGTGAATATATTTTGTTTATGAATCTCATTCACATGAAACCATAAACATTTCTACAACTGTAATTCTAAGTAGGGGAGAGTGGTGCTCAATTTACACAACTTTTTATATAGTTCAACCAATTTGAGTACAGTGTGATTGCACTCAAATAATTTTTCTCTTGTCCAAGTCTTGTTAAGCCTCTTGACTTAATTTTACATAAATGAAAGGTACTGAACATTTTACTCCATTTTCAACAGAAATGTGTAAATTGTTTGTACAAAGGAATTATTATGCTGATGAAGTTATTAATCAAAATGTGTTAAGTTGTGCCAGCTCTTTGCTTCATATGAATTTAAAAGTGGTTACTGCACCATGTATATAACATAACGACAAACTATCACTTCCTCATCTTGTACTGAAGAACAAGCTCTCCTGTTGAATATCCTTCATTTCAGTACAGTGTCACTAATAATAAAGCATCTGGAGCGCAAAGCGCACTCCCGGCTTTCTTTCCTCACAACCTCTGGCCTTGGTCGTCTCTTATGATTTTCCATTGATTTTAATTAAGCTTCGCACAGCAGGTGAGAATTCTCTCTGAGATTAAAGCATAAGACCTGGGTTCTCAGCACATTTTTCCAGTCAGAAAGAGAAAGCAAGTTCCGCACTCACTGTGGTGGAACTACATTACACAACCAGCACCATTTTCTTATCTAGATCTTTTTTCACTTTAAAATGGAAATCATTAATTTGTCTTAGTACTGATACACAAGTGTTACACTGTGTTTAAAAAAATCTCTTCAGAGTCACATGTGAGGAAAAGACAAAAGTTATTTTATCTGATTCAGGCTGTTACGTCTAATGCAACCTTTGATACTTCCATTTTGCAGTTGAGGTCAAAGTTGAGCTCACTTTGCTGGAGAAGGAGAAGGAAGCCGAGATGATGTCTCCGAACGGAAAAGCCAGTCCCTTTTCAGAGTATCGTCCCAATGGTTCTTTGGGCCACTGCTCGGACGAAGACTCAGCTGCCATGCGTCCTTCTCACAAACATCGAGACTACATAGAAGCCACAGTGTGCCATGTAAAAGACCTGGAGAATGGACAGTAAGCTTGTCTCTTTTTGACTGGAGTACACAGGCCAGGTTTGGGATAAAAAAAAATTCAAACAAATTTGATTAAATATACATGCATATGATAATTCTTATATATTTGTTCACTATATGTTATTATTGGTATAGGAATTTTTCAAAACCACTGCGTAATATGTTTAATCATGTTAATAGGAACCAGAAAACTAATTTACTAATATCTCCCTCACAGAATGTGATTACATAAAATGGCTACATGCTGCTTAATGCTCATCATGTTTCTCAATGTCAAAACATTTGAAAATGTATTTTTTTGTGTCAGATAATATGTAAATCTACATTTGTTATTATGTTAGCATATACAAAAATGAAAAAAGATTGGAAATAACTAGTCATTCCAAAAGTGTAAACAGTAGTGCAAGGACTTGTAGTATATTGGTGAAGTTACATGTGGATGTATGTTTTTAGAATATTGTGATTTGGGATGAGTGTGTAAGAAGACCTCTGTATTACCGTGAGTCTATTTTGTAATATCACATAGCATTTAGGTGCCTGCCATAGGCGGCCCTTTTTTAGGAGTGCATCTCTAAACTGAGTCCCAACACCCCCAAAGTAACAGTAAAAAGTTGTCTTTTTTGTTGTTGTCTTTTTATAAAGTTTGTCTTCTATAAGCAGAAATGTGTTAAAACCATAAAAATGACATAGTTAAACTAATTATTCTTTAACAACAAAAATTCAGCACACCCCTCACAAGTAGTATGATCCAGTTTCTATTACCTTTCATTCGCACAGCTCGTAGCTGCGCTGAGTGTGTGTGTGCACGCAAGTTTTAGTTTGAGTGTCTGTTTGGTGGTGTCTCCAGAAAGTACATCAGACAAGGAGCACCAACACATTACACTTGTTAACAACACTCTTCATTTGGCTTGCATTGAATCACACATCATTCTTTATGTTGTTATTGTTAGGAGTTAGCTATCTGACTTCTTTTAATCTACCAATCTAACTGGCAGGTTGTCAGTCAACCACGGTTTGAATTGGAGTAAGAGAAGCTGGTTTTTGAACCATTGGTAGTCAATATTTTGTTATTAAAAACAAGGTTAAGGCTACATGTCTATTAGCTAATCAATGTTATAGGTTGATAGAACAAATAATACAATAAATGATGCCCATCTCCAAACTTGTCATGCATTAAAAAAGCCAGGTTCATGTGAGAGAGTAAGATCAAAATGACACGATTTAATTGTCCAAAGTAGGGTGAGCAGATGCCTTGAAAAATCCACAACAGTCTAGATTTAGCGGTAGCTATCCACTGGTTTTCCTAAGAAGTATCTGATTTAGATATAGCAACAGATAAAATGAACAGGTTAATAGGATAGCTGTCTGTGTGTTGTACCAAATTATTATTGTCGATCTGTGATTCCTGCTTTTAGTTGTTTATATCAAACCAGATAATGGAGGATGCTACTGTGGAAGGAATTTTTGAGAAGAAATATCTAAAAATAAATTTACTAATGTTTAATATGTAACTAACAGTGACAGGCTGGTCTCAAAAAGCTCTGATCCTAGAATGACCCCTGGTGTCTGCAGTGATTCCCCTTGTGCACTGAGATGAGCGGAGTAATAGGAAATGAGTGCGTGTCTGTGTGTTCCCTGTCAGGATGCGTGAGGTGGACTTGGGGCCAGGCAGAGCCCTGCTCATTAAGGAACATGGAGAATTCTCTGCCATGGGACACAAATGCCCACACTACGGGGCACCGCTGGTTAAGGGTGAGGCATGTCCTCCACATTATGTTTCTACTGAATTTAATCTCACTTTGTTCCTGTCTTGCTCTTTAATGAAGGTTAGCTTGCAAATGCAAAAACTACTGTATGGCAGTATCTTATCAAAAAGGTAATTTCATATATTCATTACTCAGCAGTAATTATAAGGCTGTGAACATTGTTATCAGATTATGCAGATGATTATGCAGCATCTTGTGAATATTTACACAAGGTTCACTGCAGTTGAAAATTAACTACATTTACTATAACAGGAAAATATAGTTTATATGGTGCCTTCCCAAAAGAAAGAACATCATGGAATAAAAGAAAGACAATTCACAAAAGGTATTAGGATAAAAGAACTCTAACAGAAAAAAAATCTACAAGTCAAGGAAAGAAAACAGGTATTCTTTGTGATACTGCATTTTTATTATTGCTGTGAGTTAAACTGGTGTTGTCTCCCTGATAGGAGTTCTATCTAAAGGTCATGTTCGATGTCCGTGGCATGGAGCCTGTTTCAATATTGCAACTGGAGACATTGAAGACTTCCCTGGACTGGACAGCCTTCCCACCTTTCAGGTATGACATTCTGCCTTATTTGCTTAATCTTTTGTAGAGTTAGAAAATGAATCAATAATATATAAAATTCACAGTATAAAAGCGCATAAGATGCAAAATTACAGCTTCTGCAAATTTTTGGTTGCATTATATAATCTGTTAACACAGCTTGTGTACTATCTGAATGTGAAATCGTAACAAAAATGTAATGTTCTGGTCTACTTGTCTGAAATATCAGGCCTAGACTTTTATTATTGGAACATTACACTTTACAGTATTTATGAGAGAATTCGTAATTAGACATTTTTCTGTACACATTGTATCAATCTGCCTCCATCCCTCAAGCTTCATCTGATTACCTCTGGCAGCAAATAGAATCTATTGGCTATCTAATCTAGAGAGAGAGACAGAGAGAGAGAGAGAGAGAGTATGGTATAGCATGACAGTCTTCTGAGATTTAACCATGTCTTTGTCACAGGTTAGAGTTGAAAAGGACAAGGTGATTATACGGGCTAACAAGCAGGTAAAATTAATTCTCTGTACTTTTCCATATATTTGAAGTGAAAGTGATGTTTTTGTATGTGTCTGTGTCTTTGTTGCTTTCACAAAATGAATCAACTTAATTAACACTATATTATCTGCTGGCTTTGCTAGTATAACTGTTCAAGTTTCTGCTCTCTCAGGCTCTCCAGACCCAGAGAAAGACAAAGGCTATGGCAAAGTGCTCTGCTGTCATCAACTCCAGTACAAGTTTTAGCCATGTTCTCATCATCGGATCAGGTTAGAAACTATTAGGACTAAATGTCGCAATCAGAACACAAACCTCCAACCAAAAAATAGCTTTAGAGAACGTAAAAAGAAAATCTCTCAGTGTAGTTTAATTTAACAAATTTTGAATAATATTTTTGCACAAGTTTTTGACATTAATGAAGGATAAAAAACTCAAATGGAAATATGAGTTATTGTTACGAGAGGGACAACATGTATATTCTTTTAATAATTACAGAGTTTTTAATTTATTTTTTTGGAATCAACAGACAACTGCCTTTTGTTTCAAAATCCATTCCGACTTCTTTTCTCCCTTTTGTTGTAGCAGCTAAAGGACACTGAGCATTAACAGATATATTAACTGTGTGGTTAATCTGGTATATTTTAAGGTAGTGCTGGGCGATATGAGCGCAAATCAATATAACGATTAATTGTACATTTTACCATGATTACAGTTAATGAACAATTATTTTGTTTTTGCATTTTTGACCCTCATAGTTCAGTGACGAGGCTTGTACTGTAAATATGCTCCAGTATTAAATATGGGATATTTTTTCTAAGGTTGCTAGGAGCTTGTTCCTCTTTTGTTTTTCCAAACCACATATGCTGTTTTTTTCTTTGGTACTAGCTGCTCGTACATGACAGTACATGAACACAAAGTGGGGACATGACAGAATAAGAATAATCAATATAATCAATATAGACAAGATTATGTAGATTAGAATTTAATTAATTGCCCAGCCCTATTTTAAAGTCTCTGATTATAACATTCTTGATGTTAAATACCTTTGTGAATCTAGGTGATGCACACATTTCTGGAAAAACAATCATTTTAATGGATATACAAAACTACAAATATAAGGAGGTTAAATTTGTGTTGCATGGTTTATCAACATCTATAAATATACATATAAACTTGAAATTATTTCAGTTTTTAATTATGTGTATGACAGTTTCCATTAGTGCATTTCCCACATTTTTACTCAATATTCTTTATTTCAGGTCCTGCTGCCTTGGTGTGTGCTGAGACTTTGAGACAGGAAGGCTTCACTGACCGCATCGTGATGTGCACAATGGAGAAACATCTACCCTATGACAGGCCTAAACTGAGTAAGGTTTGTACAGAGTCCACAGAGCAGGCAACGGGCAATACAGCAATACACAAAATGCTAGATATTTTTCTTTCATACTTCTGTTGCAGTTGAATTATATAATCTATCAGTGTCCTTATCAGATCTGAGTTGATTTTGATTACACTATATGTCCAAATCTATCCTGATAATCTATCCTTTCTAACTTGTGGATTCAATAAATTCAGAGTGCACATATTGTGGACCGATACATTTAACAACAGTGGAGCTACATTCTTTGGAATTGGAGTACATTATGGATTTGTTGGAGTTCTGTTTAAAACTAATCATCTAACATTACCTTAGTTTTCTTATGTTTTTGTGGCTGAATGTAATCATATCTAAAGGGTAGAGTATTATTGCTTGTTAAAAGCTGGAACTGCACTACAAATCCTATATTTCTTGATTTCAAATGAAATATAGAATGGGCAAGTGACCTTTTGGACATACAGGGTATTATTTATGTGTTCATGTGACTCCAGTTGGTTTCAAATTGTATGATGGTTTGTCTCTCTTTCTAGTCTTTAGAAAGCACAGCTGAGCAACTTCAGTTGCGCTCAATGGAATTCTTCCATAACCATGACATAGAGCTGTTACTGGAAAAAGAGGTAAGTTTTATACTGCAGCTCACATACAGTACACCATTTCAAACCAAGCTGGAAGTGAAGGCCACTGAAACATTTGTGAGCCCCAAAAATGATCTATTAAAATTATAACTAAATTTTAGCAGCCTGTATTGATTAATGATGTTGGAAAATGCATGATATGTGTTTGTAGAAACACGACAGTAACCCTTATTAAATTTCTGGACTATATGTTAATTGTTTCTTCCTCCTCAGGCTGTGTGTGTTGATGTAAAGACAAAAACAGTGACATTTCAGGACGGCTATAAGATGGAGTACAGGAAACTCCTCATAGCGACTGGAAGCAAGTGAGAAAGATTCATTTCTACCGACTATTCTAAGTTAAGACTAATTCTAAATGAAAAAGCACACTGAATTTCAAATGTCAGCTTAATGTTAAGAGATATTTTGTGACACATATTTAGTGAAACTTACAGAAAAAAATACACTGCAGATTAAAATTTCATTATTAATCGCTATCAACTCTATTAGACACACCTGCCTTCTTGGTCCAACTTGTAGATGTAAAGTCTGAGTAGTAGCTCATCTTTTGGTCCACAGTTTGTGTTGGTTGTCCTCTAGTCCTTCATCAGTGGATGCGTTTGGCTGGATATTTTTGGTTGTTGGACTATTCTCAGTCCAGCAGTGACACGGACAGCTTTAAAAAATCCCACAGCACTGCTGTGTCTAATCCACAAACACAAGCACAACACACAATAACACACCACCACCACATTAGTGTCTCTGCAGTGCTGAGAATGATCCACCACCCAAATAATACCTGACTTGTGATGGTCCTGTGGGGTTCCTGACGATTGAAGAGCAGGGAGAGAGATGCTCTGCATATCTTTTGTCAACAGATGGAACTACATTTTGTAAAACTGTAAAAAGTGCTTCTGTGTCATCAGTGGAGTTGAGAGGATGGACAGTGAGTGTAGAAACAAGGATACAGTTGTTATAATGGTGTAGTTGATTTGTGTACCTACTGCAGGGAAATTGGGCGGCATGGTGGTGCAGCAGGTAGTGTCACAGAGCTCCAGGGACCTGGAGGTTGTGGGTTCGATTCCCACTCCGGGTGACTGTCTGTGAGTTGGTGTGTTCTCCCCGTGTCTGCGTGGGTTTTCTCCGGGTGCTCAGGTTTCCTCCCACGGCCCAAAAACACACATTGGTAGGTGGATTGGCGCCTCCAAAGTGTCTGTAGGTGTGTGTGTTGCCTGGTGAAGGACTGGCGCCCCCTCCAGGGTGTATTCCCGCCTTGCGCCCAATGATTCCAGGTAGGCTCTGGACCCACCGTGACCCTGAATTGGATAAGCAGTTACAGATAATGAATGAATGAATGCAGGGAAATTATTTTTCATACATCAGTCATAGTCCAGATGAAAGTAGAAATGGTGAACAATTAAAAATCATATTCCTTTTTCTTGGGTTATTTAATTTGCTTAGTTAGATGTCTTTCTTTTCCACTGATCAGGCTGTGAATGTTTTGCAGTCCTTTACAATAACTGTGTCCTTCACCTTTTTTGAGTCATGATGTCTTATACCCCCCACCCCCACCCCCAAAGACCTTACATATGGCAATAAATGCTTTAAAATGAAGTACATTTTCAAAGGCAGTGCCTGATGATAATGTATTTATTAGAGTTTTATTAAATAATAATCTTTATATACGGTTTAAATAAAATGTAAATGCTTCATCCTGAAAATCAACCTTAAACTAACTTTCATGTAGGCAACTTTTGACAAGAATGAATAATTATTAGTTATAGTGATAGTAAGCTCTTTCTAGATGTTGAAACATTGTTGGGAAAATTTGATTTTGGTCAGACACAAGTAGGTTAGGTACTGAAGCTAAATGATTATTTCAAATTACAAACACAGACAAAAAAATTATTAACTCTGCATCACAAATGTTGGATAGAACTCTAGCATTCCGGAAACCCAATTTTATATGGAGATTATACAAGCTGTGTTGTACAGTTGAATGATTGACATTATGACTGTCTCTCTCTCTCTCTCTCTCTCTCTCTCTCTCTCTCTCTCTCTCTCTCTCTCTATCTGTCTGTCTCTCTCACTCTCTCTCTTCCAATTGAAGACACAAGAGCATAAACTACAAAGGTAAAGATATTGCCAATGTGTTTCACTTGAGAACTCCTGAGGATGCTAACAGTATAGCCAGACTTGCTGGCAGCAAGAATGCTGTCATCGTGGGTACCTCATTTATTGGTGAGCTCATGGTAGATTATTATTTCATATAAAATTTTTAATATTAAAGGAATAAAACATTTACACTAAATGGGTAATTCTGATATATGTTTTCACCTGTGTTCAGGTTTGTAAAACAATGTACAATTACCTATGTCCAGGCATGGAGGTTGCAGCGGCTCTGACAGATAAAGCTCACTCCGTTTCTGTGATTGGAATTGAGGCTGTGCCTTTCCGTAAAGCTTTGGGGGAGAAAGTAGGAAAAGCCCTGATGAAGGTGAGGCTCTGGCAATATTTCTAGTCGCAGATCAGTTTTATTACCAAACAGCTAACCATATTGTAAATAAAGTTTTGATATCTGATCAGCCAGTAATGCTCAATCCCTTGAGAGGGTGTCTTCTTTTCTGACAAGCCATTCACTTTTCAAAATCAAAAGTTTTAGGGGGCACCCTGCCTAGTTTAGTATTATTTATAGCTCAGTTGCACAGTTACACAAAGAGGAAACTGGTAGAATACTTGATGTTTCAGATACAGAGATAGATGACTTGTTTAAAAATAAACATTAGCACACAAATGTCCTAATCTTAATTACTCTGTGCACAGTGTGTGCTGACTGATGCAGACTGTCAAGCTGGGCTTAATCTCACAGATTCTGGGATTTGCTCCAGTAGGAAGCCTGAAATTTCTCTATCTGCCTTGGAGACTCTCATGTCATACTTGGAGAAACACTGTGTTTTAGAAGACAAACTACAAAGATTAGGCAGATGGACATATTTCAGTGTTTTTCATATGAACAAGATGGAGAATGTGGGATATCCTAAATAAAAAAAAATGAATGAGAATAAAACATGGCTAGCTCTAAAGTCAAATTCCAGCAAACATTTCAGCAGAATTCTTTCTCTGAGTTGTATAAACAAGTCAATCAGAGTGATTTGTTTTGAATTGAATCACTGTAGATAAACTTATTGTCTTCTTATTGATTTCTGTACATTTGTGGTGATAGGAACCAGACATAATTATAGATATCTACAAGCAAATAAAGACATTTTAAATCAATCTAAATGATTCTGTTTACATCTTAATGATTTAATGTTGGAGTTTGAAGAAAGCGTATAATTTTTAAAATGACTGAAAGCTTTGGGAATGGGGCTGATATGTATGTGGTTAACATATCAGCGTTGGTGGAAGTCCTGCTGATAAAGCATATATAAAGACTCTTTAAATGTTACAAATGTGAGAAAACCACTTGAACAAAAATCTGATGCTATTATTAACATCAACTGGCTGATCCTACATTAAAGTGTTTAGAAAAATTAGTTGAAGTAGTAGGTAAAATGTGTTACATTGTATGTTATTTTTCCTCTTTGAATGATGGTTAAGAATCCCTCTTGAGTAATATGACTGTATGTTGCAGTTGTTTGAAATGAACAGGGTGAAGTTCTACATGCTGAATGAAGTGTCAGAAATGCGGGGGCATCATGGACAGGTATCCAGAAAGTGAGAGAAACATGGGCTCAGCCTGACGGGCCATAGACTGTCTCATCCTCTACCGCTTCTCTCTCTCTCTCTCTCTCTCTCTCTCTCTCTCTCTCTCTCTCTCTCTCTCTCTCTTTCTTTCTCTCTTTCTTTCTTTTACTATGTTTCTAAACCAGAGACAGTAAATAAATAATGACTGTCTAATACCATTTGTAAATTGTATGCAAGAACATGTTGTAAAGAAAAAAATCATAAATGTCATTTCTAAAATAGTAATATAATATTGCAAGAGCAAGAAAAATACTACACATGTTTAGAGACTGAACTTATCTGTTGTGATGTCCTTTTATAGTTAAAAGAAGTGGTTCTTAAAAGTGGCAAAGTCTTACGAGCCGACGTGTGCGTTATTGGTACAGGTAAGTGAAGATTATAAGTTAACATTCAAATAATATTGCACTAGCATTAATTATATTGTGATAAATTACATTATATTTAGAAGATTTCTCTTGATGATTTATATCAGTGAGAGTAGAATAACTCTGATGTATATTCAGGTTCAAGTCCTGCCACAGCTTTTCTTAAGCAGAGTGGAGTGCACATGGACTCTAAGGGATTCATCACTGTCAACAAGGTAGAGAATCTTCGTCATAAGTTATTTATTCACTGATTCATCTGCACTGCTCCAGCGTTTATCAGTTTAGAGAACTGCATTGTTGAGACACTAAATATATCAAACAAATCTGGGCTAAGATGGACTGATCTTGCTGAATGTATTGCTATATGTGTGTACTACCTTGAATGCTCAGATTTGGTTATTCTTGACCTTTCTGCAGATGTAGGTGTAAACATCTTCCCATTCTGTTTTCTTGGTTCAGATGATGCAGACGAATGTGGATGGAGTCTATGCTGGTGGTGACGTGGTATCGTTTCCTCTGGCTCTACGAGGAAATAAGAAGGTAAACATCCCCCACTGGCAAATGGCCCATGTTCACGGTAAGCTCCATAGCAACAGATTTCATTGACACATACATATGTTTTAGCACAATGTCATATTTTACAGTCTTAAAAGTCTTTTACATAGACCTTTAAATCTGCAGGAAAAGTTGCTGCTCTGGGAATGATGGGAAAAGCCTCAGAGGTTAGAACGGTGCCTTACTTTTGGACTGCTATGTTTGGTAAAAGCATACGCTATGCAGGTAATGATCATCGTTATATGAAGAGTCAAAATAAGACCCATTTTATACCTCCTTAATTAAACAGTCACAATTCTTTGCTAAGGTTATGGAGATGGCTTTGATGATGTGATTATCCAGGGAGATGTGGATGAGCTGAAATTTGTGGCATTCTACACAAAGTGAGTAAATGATCACAATGTACAATCCTGATGCATTTATTTTGAATACCATCCATCCATTATCTGTAATCGCTTATCCATTTTGAATACCATGTTCTTTGAAATTATTTATTATTTATTATTATTTCCTCACAAAGGAAATTTCCATTAAGCTTCAAACATCATGACAGATGTCAAAAGATTATTTTCCTTTTGCGAAAGAAAATGTTCAGGAAAAATCATGTCAAGGCTAAAAGATATCATTGTATTTAAAGAGCATATCTTAATTGAGAAAAAAACTGTATTCTTTTACCAACATTTATTATCAGAAACCGCTTATCACGGTGGGTCCGGAGCCTACCCGGAATCATTGGGCGCAAGGCAGGAACACACCCTGGAGGGGGCGCCAGTCCTTCACAGGGCAACACACACACACACACTTTTGAGTCACCAATCCACCTACCAGCGTGTCTTTTTGGACCGTGGGAGGAAACCTGAGAACCCGGAGGAAACCCACACAGACATGGGGAGAACACATCAAACCCCTCACAGACAGTCACCCAGGATTTGAACCCACAACCTCCATGTCCCTGGAGCTGTGTGACTGCAACACTTCATGCTGCACCACCGTGCCGCCCCTTTTACCCAACAGAATGAGGCAAATTAGAGGGCACAGTATCAGTTCATAAACATATATACATTTTAAGGGGCAAGTACAAAACATCCTGTTAAATTCTACAGGATAAATGGTCACATAAAAATGAAGTTCATCTACAAGAGAAATGTGTGGTATATACTTAAATGTGATTATTTAGAAATGAATGTAAACCAATAGAACTCATTTTACTGTGTCCGGTTACCATTACCTTCTGCTCCTCCAGGAGTGAGGAGGTGATAGCTGTGGCCAGTATGAACTATGACCCAATTGTGTCTCGGGTCACAGAGGTCTTTGGTTCTGGAAAGACAATAAAGAAGCGTGATGTGGAGTAAGTAGCTTTCTTTGTCTAAATCTGGACCCGGCTACAATAAACATGTTTATTTCCATAGTGAAAAAAAAATGCTATTTTTCAGTGGCTGTTATCTGTGATTATGTGCTTTTTTAATGCAACAGCAGGCAATTCATTTGAAGCTTGTAAAATAATAATAATAATAATATATATATATATATATATATATATATATATATATATATATATATATATATGTATGTATGTTAAAGCTTAATTATGTTCTGCTTTAAATTGTGCTTTCAAAGGATGTTCACCCATGGCAAGTAAGGATTCTCTCATGATAAATGTATTTTGTGATCGCTGATGACATTGGTATGGTATAGGTACAAGAACTTGAGCACATGAACAAATGCTAAATTTGCCTTTTTTTCTGCAGGACAGGAGATATGTCATGGTTGATAGACAAAGGCTCACAGTGAGAACCCTCAGGACTCTGAGCTGGATGCCTTTCCTTTAAGGTCTTCTCCCTAACCAAGATGGAACTCTTTATAAGAAACGACTCTCAGTGCTGGAACACAAGCTGGTGAACTGGAACACTGCATGGGGACAAGTACCCGAAGATCTGGATGCGTTTAACTGACCCCAAAACTAGGCTCTCATGTCGCATGCACCTGCTTAAGGCACCCCAGGGATGTTATGAGGCTCTGAATGGAGCTAAAAAATTCACCTGAGGTCAGTGCTAGCACCAAACCATGAGCCATAGGGAGTTTTTAAAGGTCTTTTACTTTTAACACTGGAACAATCACGTCAGGATGGTTGGGATTTTTGTTTTTCTTTCTCCAGTGAAATGCCGATGCAATGCCAAGCTCTGGCCTTCTCTGCCTGTGCACGAAGCAACTACCTGTACACAATGTTTATAAAGGGGCTGTTAAGGAGAACTAATGTTAATTATTCTCTTTTTTTTGTACATGCAAATTTGTATATAGCTGTTACCTAAAATTCCATTGTAACATTACACAATGGTTTTGTTTCTACTACATCTGTGCACAGTTTTTAATGCTACTGATTAGCTTGGGTATGCGAACTACAGCGTTTAGGCAGATCAAGTCTCTGACATTTGTACAGATATGCGGCTTCAGTGTTTTTAAAACCCACTATTGGTATGACACTACCTTGTTTAAGTATCACCCGGAAAAATAATTTAGAATCTGCAGACATAGAATTATGTCAGATCTCACAGGAGTTACAGGGCTAGGATTCAGTGTACTCATGGACATCAGAAGGTATTACATTTAAATGTCAAGACTTTACACACTTGTGACAGTAAGGTATTAGCCAAGAGAAGGCTAGCCTGTCATCAGCAAATTAGTCAAAATCATCAGTAAAATTAAATCAGTAGACACTCCGACCACAATATTATTTTGAATGTATCGTTTCTGCAATAAAAAGCATGTCTCTTGGCAAAAGGCCCTTGATGCTAACAGCTCTTTTAACAAATACAACGTACCTCTTATGGTAACTTTGGTTGCCTTGCTAGTTAATTGCACAACAAATATATTTAATGCTATACCTCTATATTAGTGCTAGTAATATAAAATGTTAGGCTTGAATTCTCTGATATTTTGAACTGATTGACTGAATGGTTGATTGATAGATTGATGATTCACTGTATTTTTAGATAGTATGCAATAATTATGAATGCTGATTTGGTTAGATTTGACCTCCGGAAGCTCCTTTTTGTTACTAACTCAGGGATAGGAGGTTTGAGTCCTGCTCATATGGGGGTTTATCCTGGTGAGTAAATAAATAATTTGTTGCTTTTATATTCTACCATTTCTTCACTGTGTCCTTTTTTCCCATCATTTTTTTTTCAAATGGCAAGATGACTTATATTTAGCAACCAAATATCATGTTAACTTGAATAAAACAAGCCAAGGTATTTACATGATTTAGCACAAGTCAATCCAACATGAGGAAAAAATAATAATTATTTATTAACAGCAGTTACAATACAAATGTTTCACAATGCTGGAGCACAGTTTCTTCAGTCAGATACAGAAGACATTTGACAGAACATGAGACACTTTTTAAATAAATCAAGTATAAAACTGTTACAAATCTTTGAGAATTAAGCACCTCTATAGGAGATATAATAAATTAGAGAGAACAGTCATAAAAAGTGAGGATTTGAAAATGACTTGCACTGAAAAAATATATATATTTCTTTTTACAAAATATGAACCACAACTGTTTTCAAAATAATGCTGTACTGCAAATAGCCCTGAAGTGTAATTAATGAAGCCATGTAATTCAGACACAATGCCATACTTCACTTGTAATGTAAAGGCAATAATAATAATTTGCTTTATCCATGAATGAAAAAATGCAAAGCACTATTTCTGCTTTACATTACAGGTGAAGTATGGCACTGTGTCTGGATTACACAGATCATGCTATTGGATTGACATATTTTTCTATTTGGAAAGGCTTGGGAGTGAATTGAGGAATTAAATGTAGTTGAAATGTGGCACAGGGTATAGTATATGGACAACACAATGCCTCTTTGCTGGAAAACAATGAAAAATAACTAAACAGATGAACCCTGACATACAACATAGTATATAACAATCAGGATATAAGGATAGATATCATAACTATATTCACATTATCAGAAAAACAAACAAACAAACAAACAAAAAAAAACTCTAAAAACCCAAACTAAACGAGCCCAGTTTCTGAAATCTGTCCTGTGAAAATTTGATCAAAATTAACATTTTGCAAATTTGTTAGATTTAGACTAAAGTGCTCAACTATATAGAATAGCTCTAACAGTTTCATATATAGTAGAATATTGACATTAATGTAAAAGTAATCATGAGTCCTCAATACAAATCTGTAAAGATAAAAATATATAACCTCATAAAAATAGCATATTACACGTGAAGCAATACCCAATGCAAAACCTACAATCATATGTAGAATTTTTTAAAGATCCACCTGTTTTGCATACAAATGTTCAATTGTACACACAAATGTTCACAGCTTACATTAAATTCTCCTGAGCTGATGAATATGAGCTTAAGAACACCATGCTCAGTTCCAAAGGGTATATACCCCAGCTGTGGAGAAGTGGAACTCTGTTCTTTGAAGTAATAGGGCTCCATTTAAAATATTTTGGCCTGATTTGGAGTGGCATTTGTGACCAAGAACTTATCATTCAACACCAGTATTTCACCTCACTAAAGTTCTTGTGACTGAATACTATCAAATCCTCACTTAATACGTTCCAACATCTGGAGCAGGATCTTCTTAGAAGAGAAGAGGCTGATACTACTCATATTATTTATATTAGAAAAACGAATGTTGAATGAGCAGGTGTTTAAAAATGTTTGGCATCATAGAGTTCAAATTCCTAAGGCCAATAGATTGTGTGTAAAATGAGACTCAGGATACATGATCACATCCACACAAAGTAATTGTAAAAATTATTCGAACCAGTGCAGCTTATTTATATGTAAACAGTACTATATATGGATACTAAGTGAATTAAGTTGCATGTAGAAAAACTAGAATAGATAAGAGCTGGTTTTAAAGTTTAGTGTGAGGTCTGATTTGTGTGTCACATTTTGTCAAACATACATTCACTCATTTACACTGAAAAACAAAGGCACCGAGTATTATAATAATTCATGAAGTACACAGAACTGACTCACACGGACAATGCAGGAAATATATACTGGACTGTGCTACAGTTTGCATATTGTTCTAGTATAAAATGCCCATTGATCTGAAGTCTTCCACATCTGTGCTTTGTTTAGAAGTTGTATTCTGCTGCACACTGTTGGAGATATTCTTCATACAGCTTCCTCTGTTTACAGAAGATACATACAAATAAGATTTTGTCAAACAGTGGTAATACATTCAGGAGAATATTCATCTGACAGCTTTACATTAAAACTGACATATTTTCATCTACTGACACAACCATTAAGTCTCTGTGACTTGTCGAAGCATAATAATGACATCCTTTTCACCGCAAACTATCTAGCAATGAATGATAATTGATATTAAGTCGCACCTTTTTGCCTTTGATAACTTCCTGAACATAATCACTGCATTCCATCAGATACTTCTTCTCTTTCTTTGTGAGAGTCTTGCATCCCTGGCTGTTGGATAGAAAATACTCTGTCAAGAGCTGTCAATCAATTGCTGAAACAACTTAAGTGTAAGGGCTGAGACAATATTTTCCCTTTTTTTTCTTACATTATAAAAGAACCAATGGAGAGAAACCAATCAGCAATGAAAAATAGTAATAAAAATAAAAGACAGTCAAAAACTATCAATACAATACAATCAATAAAAAAGTGGCCTAAACAGTTTTACTAACAATTTTCATTTAGACACAGGGAAAGGAGAATATACCCCACAGAATCAATCAATTTCAATAAATATATTCAATTACACATATTACATCATGTAAACAAAAATAAAATGAATACGTCCAAAAATCTGTAGACAGCCCTTCTAGTGAGTGATTTCCATTACTTTAATTTGCATACACATTGCCTTAAGGTCACCAGGCTCAATACCAAGTTTCATCTAGAGGGGTATAAATCTCCTGGAGTGATGGAGCTTCATCCAATATATCTGGGATGAATTAGAGTGACATCTGCAATCTAATATTCATCCAACACCAGAATGTGACCTCACTAAACCCACACAAAACATATTGTGTTAGTCCTTCCCAAAAGAGAAAGTCTATATCGTGTACACCAATTATTAAGATTCACATTAAGTTTCACATTTACACAACAGCAAGCATAGTGAAGTCTAAACAGCATTAGAGCGCCATCTTGTGTGAAAAACATTTACACCAGCACTGTGTAGTGACTTCACTTACCGGGCAAAGTACCTGGCGAGAAAAAAGAAAAAGTAGCACATGGCTCCAAAGATGATGACAGAAACTAACTTCCCGTCTTCAGGGATCCACTCCCACAGATACACCACTATTCCCTGGAGTACACACACAGCAAACATGAGTGAGTGTAAATAACATGTTACATTCAATGCTGCACTTTATTTAATTATATGTTTAATATGTCAGTCAGTAGAAGCTCGCGCTACGCCCCACATAGCAACATGCTATAGTGAACTTAACAGAAAATAAAACTGAGCGTTCTATACCAATATAGTGTACTAGTTCGACAGGAAGATGTGAAGTTTATAGTTGAACATAAAGTGTTATATAATGTGATAAACAATGGACTATATGAGTGCATTATATGACCTACACTGTGCAGTACATAGGGTGTAGGGAGTCATTTAAAATTCAGCGTTTGTTTCACTGTGGCTTGAAAATATCACCAATCATCTCACATTTTCAGACAAGCAGAACCATTCATAACCACTTATCCAGTTCAGTGCCGCGGTGGGTCCAGAGCCTACCTGGAATCATTGGGTGCAAGGCAGGAATCCTTCACCGGGCAACACACACATACATTCACTCACACCTACGGACACTTTTGAGTCGCCAATCCACCTACCAACGTGTGTTTTTGGACTGTGGGAGGAAACCGGAGCACCCGGAGGAAACCCACGGGGAGAACACACCAACTCCTCACAGACAGTCACCCGGAGCGGGAATCGAACCCACAGCCTCCACACTACCTGCTGAGCCACCGTGCCGACCACAAGCAGAACCACTTTATTCAAATTCAAGACAAACCAAAATAATTTAGGCAGGGATAAAACATTATCCTCCAAAAACTCTCTCAGAGCACAGGGTCAGTGATCAGATGATCTGCTTGGTAATCAGTGTAAAGAAAAAAAAAAGACAATAGCGTAAGTGTGCTTGTGCTTGGAGCCTCTTACGGAAATAAAACATGTGTGTGAAAAAACACAATTACTGAAGCTTGTATAAAACATATGTATGAATAACTCTTACAGATTCTCTCCTAACAGCAGAGAAATGCATTGGAGGCTAATGTGCAATTTTTCATTAGATTCTATGGCAAAAATGCAATTATGCAGCAGAGTATCACAGCATTTTCCTCCTCATTATAAAACTAAAGCCCCTTTCACGCATGCATGAAAATGAGACAGTGTGCTTCTGTGTTATTAAATTTTGTAAGTCACTCTCCAGCACAGGGGGAGGAGCTTTGTATCCATTTTCACATCGATTTACATGAATGCTGTGCTATGAAACCAGACAATCAATCGGCCAAATTGCAACTGCAGTAAAAACGATCACCTGACTGTAAAGCAATGGGACATTATCCCCACAGCAATGCCAGCATATTTTGCTTCACTATAGTGCCACCATCAGGTCTTACGGACTGATTATTTACACCAGAGTAGCGGCAGGGTTTACTACCTGCTGTCCAAGTATCAGGTATCAACAGTAATAACTTAGGAATTCTAAGGGCATGTAAATAAAAATATCTGAACATGTGGGAGGATACCGAAGCAATGTAGAGGACCCTAGCGAGCCCCTCCCCAAGCAGACTTTCCAGATCCTCCAGGGAAAAGGTGGTTAGAATAAAGCTGCTGATGAAGAGCGTGGGGAGAAAGAAGGCCAGAAGTCCACACAGGCAAGTGTTAATGCGGCTGCTCTTATTATAGCTCACGTTAGCCCTGAGGGAACAGACATGAAACTCACAGTACAATGACAAAGCACACATCCAAAATAAACGTCTTCAAAATAAAAGTGTTTTACATATTAAAGAAGTATATCAAAGTAGTATGTACATATTTAACATGAGGAGATTGTTGTCCCATATTATAAAGATTATTTCATGGGTGGCAAAATAATAATAATAATACAAAAATGAGCATACAAATATGGTTCAATTGTAGTGCCAAAGTTGTAAACATTATTACAGCATGTGTAAGTACTGACTTGTCAAAAATAAAATGTTAATATATTAATAAGATATCATTGATTTACCAGGACTACTTTAATAAGAACATGTTATGATTAGCTTAAAGGAGCAATCTGTAGGATATTTACTGTAATTAGTCATACAATGTCCAGGGTGAGTGATGATAGATTAAGGAAACTGTAAAAGCTAAAACACTGCTGCCTCTCATAGCATTGCTAAAGCAGTATATTCTCTTTGGGAAGTGCCCAGTCCAGAGCAGAGCTCTTGTGATCCCACCCTCCGAGGTCCAGCCTGTGATCTCGCCCTTTGTCCCATCATTTTATAGTCCACAGTGTGGCCAGGTTTACAATCAGTGTCTCACAGCCATGAAATGACCAAGTGAACATAGTTACTGTTAAATTTTACCAGACCCAAAAAGCCCTAAAAATCTCCATCAGCAGAGACGGAGTAAAATGAGAGGAAATACTGGCCTTGTGTTTGAAAAGTGGAGGTAGTTTAGATGCAGCAACACTAGCCACAGAACAGAGACAGAGCTGACTATGTTTCTCCTGAACAAGTTAACAGCATATAATTTCTAGAATAAATATAGAAGTACAGATGCCTATGTATAGATTAAAAGGAGAAAACCGATTTATTTAAAGAAAGTGAGGCATAGTGACGTTTGAAAGGTGTCAGGACTGCGTTTTATACAAAGAAGGTGAATGACAACATGATTGAAGGTGTAAATACCATTGTTTTGTTTATAAACCTAGCGCTAGCTTTAGCGTTGAATAGCTGTTTAAGGTGCAAATGAGTATTCAATATGAAGCTGAAGATTAACGCAAATAAGACTCTCAAACAGACCCATTTAAGGTGATACTAAATGCTTGAATACAAACATGATGAACAAGAAGCAAGGATCTGCTTCCTAATATGACATTTATTTATTTATTTATTTATCTATTTATTTACTTATTTTTGTCTTTTCTTGCGTAGGTAGATGTATTAGTGAAATGATGAACACTTTTCTGTGTATATCATGTATAGAACATTCTTCTTAGCTATTACGGTCCAAAGTTCTTAAACTTGTCTCTTGCTTATTCGTTCAGTTTTCTCCAAACTGGCAACCTGGTCGTGTTTCATGTCTGGGAAGGCGGGGGAGGAAGCAGAGGGCACTCTCCACTGTTTTGAAACTGTATTATAGTTCCGATTTTCAACACTTGGTGTCAGTATTGCAGATTGCTCCTTTAACAGTATTTGTAGCATTGCAGTGTAGTGCACAGTAGGGCTGGAAAAGAGACATGGATGTAGTGTTTCTCACCTGTCCTCGTCCAGTTTATTGCTGACGGTAGATGTGATAAGGTCACAATCTTTCTCCAGCTGGTCCAGGGTTTTCTGCACAGCTTGGTTAATGGTCTTCTCTATTGTCTCACACACCTCGTCAATTTGGTTCACGCACCTGCTTGGCTGTATTCACACACACACACACACACACACACACACACACACACACACACACACACACACACACACACACACACACACACACACACACACACAAATACAGAAAATAAGAACACATATAAGAATACAATAGACAGAAATAAAATATAAATATAATGTATACTAAATATATACTATATTTATACTAAAGAAACTAGAGAACTAAAGAAGGATTTGTTTGCAGCCACAAAAACATTGAAGGGGATACTAATGTTGCATAAATATTATTGGATCAAAAACACAGCAAGTTATCTCAAAGATACACTCCAGAAAATAACTGCCCGGTACCGGATGTCTTTATACCTCTCTAGCCAATGCTTGGGTTTTCACCTATTGTGACCTGAGGTGCAGCAAAAAATAGTCAAATTCCCAAGTTAGAAGGAGTGTCTGGATACTTTTGCCGATAAGTTTGTAACTGTCATGTAATGAGTACACTCTCATATCTTTGGCTGTTTTTTTTTATTCTTTAAGTACAGACTGAAAAACACATTATGTTTTGTTCTGAATAAATGTCTACATACTCCATCAACCTCTTATTCAAGAAAAATTGCTCCATTATTTCAGTGCTTTAAAAAGGCAGGAGTGTATGTGTAGAGAGAGTCTTGATAGAGCTGTTCTGAAGGAATTCTGTGCTAAGAAACTAAGAATACTGATACAGCAGCAGCTCAGAGCACAAATGTGCTCTTCCTCTCTCATTCTCTAAAGCACAAAGTGTGTCCCTCAGCTCTCAATGAAGATGTTAACTAAAGCTCTCCCCGCAAAGTCAAAAAGACCCCGAATGTCTCTTAGTATTCATGGTTGAGCACAATTCCTTTAGTCATCTACATACTCAATAATCTGTAGATATTTTCTCTGTCAGTTTTCTGTCCCAAGCCGGCTGCATGTGACTGGACAAACAGGCTTTTAACTTTTCTAGTCACTGTAGTTAACTTTGGTAATAGTGAATAAATAAATAAATAAATAAATAATAATAAAAAAAAATATATATATATATATATATATATATATGCCTTACTTTCTGTGGGTTTGGGATGTATATCGTGGGCATTTCAAAACCACATTTGTTGAGTCCTGGACGGCGGCACAGCTCTTGAACGATCTGCATCATCACTCTCTGAGATAAGAAATAAGAAGGGCTCAATTAACTGTTAGAAAACTGCTCCAAAAAATAAAAATAGGTCAGGCTTGTTTCCCACCCCCCCATCAGGTCACCTGAGAGACAATCTCTCTTACAGCAGGGAGACTGATGCTGACAGTCCACTTCCTGGTAAAGAATAAACACACACACACACACTCTCAGTGCCACGCCCACCTGTCTGTCTGTTTCTCGTCCTGCCTCATCAGCCTTACTGAGGTAGAAGCGCAATTTGTCTCCACATTTCTCACTCAACTTCTCCACAATGTTGAGTGTCCGCTTACACAGTGCTTGCCCCATAGGATCGAAAAACACAAAGATCAGATCCGCCTGCTCACCTGAAAATAAAAAGGAAACACAAATCAACATCACTATCCAATACAAACACACCAGCTAGTAGCAGGTTATAGTTGTAGGCAGTGCTAAAGGCGAACATGAGGTATATAAATGAAATCAAAACTATTCAAAATGTAATGTTCGCTGGCTGTCCGTCTTTTCAATATGTACAGACTCTGTAGATTCAACAGCACATGAGAGTAAACAGTCATGGGCCACCTTCTGTTTCCTAATTTCCAGGCATTAAATAAAATGTATTAATTATTGGTATTAGAAAAAAAAAATCAAACAAATATAAAACTTTAGAGAAATTCATTTGATTTAAATGTAGGTTGAGTTTCAGCCTTTTATTACAGAGAAACTTTTGATCGTTCCCCACTCTTTGGTACTAAAAAGGCCCTTCATCTTCTGTCATTAATGTGTACTATCTGGCTTTTGGGGATCAAATTTGTTGTTTGCATATCATCTTAAGAGTGGTCTGGCAGAAGTGAACCTCATATATTTAACAGGTCAACCGTGGGACAGTTGGTTTAAGGCAGAAACAATAGGAATTACTGTGCAGACCTCCTTGAGTCAAACATCTTTGATGCTAACAACCAAGAGTCTTCTGTCTCATTACTTTGCCAGTGAAAGACCTTGCAACAACTATGGAATTGCATTGGGTTTTTTTTAAATATATATATATAACTTCAGTTATATAATGTTTCTATATAATTTGGCCTGGAAATCAAATAAAAGAAGGTTTCACTTCAGAATTGTGCACAGTACTGTACATGCTTGCTTTTAGAATTGATTAGTTGTCTTCAATTTCACAGTTGACCCTGTGACCCTGAAATGGTTTACCTGGAAAAGATGATAATGGTGAAGAATTGTGCAGCTACTAAATATAACAGGAGGTATGTCCAGAAAAATGAATAGAGTTTAAAAACTCTAGTAAAATCACTGACAAAACGTAATGACATCCAAATGAAGCTTTAATAAGATTAACATTTACAACGTCTTCTTATGTATTTTACTAGAAACCTTGGTGCAACGGGTAGAGTCATTGTCACACAGCTTCAGGGATCTGGGGTTGGGGGGGTTGAGTCCCAGTCCAGGTGACTGTCTTTGAGGAGTTTGGTGTGTTCTCCCCATGACCGCGTGGGATTCCTCCGGGTGCTCCGGATTCCTCCCACAGTGCAAAAACACATGCTGGTAGGTAGATTGGCTACCAAACATTGTCCATAGGTGTGAGTATGTGAGTGAATGTGTGAGTGTGTGTCGCCCTGCAAAGGACTGGTGCCCCCTCCAGGGTGTGTTTCCGCCTTGCTCCCAAATGGTTCCGGGTAGGCCCTGGACCCACCGCGACCCTGAACCGGATAAGCGGTTAGAGACAATGAATGAATGAATAAACTTAAAGCATGAAAATATACCTTAGTGTAGTTTTTAATATTTGTATCAATTCTGTACATATTACTATACATAAAATACGATAAGAAAGTTTAGCTTTCAGCAAGCAAGATAATGTAAGCTTAATGTAAATAAATATTCATTAACATGGCATATGACTAAACTTTCCTGTCCTTGACGCTGACATATTAATTTTATTTAGCAATTATTATTACCAAACGAGGTGATAGCGCTGTTGACGTCAAAGGGGTAAACCATGTCTCCGTCCACCAGCCCCGGAGTGTCCACAAACGTCACCAGACTGAACTTCTTCTGCTTGGAGGTGGAGATCTCAGCAGACAAGTAGTCCGTGACACCTACAACAGACAACTACAGCCTTACATAACACTGCATTGAGGGACCAGAGTGCTAAAACATCAGGGGCTTTTTACACTGAGATACTTTACACTCAAATATTTCCCTTCTCCTGTAAACTTACTATTTGAGATTCTCTGTCTATCAAAATGTTTGGAGACACTGATTATATTTTGAGCTCATTCAGTAATATATTTATGCGCACCTGTCTGCATATAAAGCCTGTACACACTCAGCAGACACTCTTGAGCAGCTGCACAGGAGCCTAAAATCACCATGCCTGATTCCAAGTATCAGCAATTGGTTGTGGATCTGTGGAACCTGGAGTTGGAGTCAGTACCTACTCTAAACTCTGTAATGTTTTTTGCATATATGTGCAATGATATGTCATTGTACAGTGTATAATGAAATGTGTCTTCTACATTTAACCTTCTGTGGCAGTGAACAAACACACACACACACACACACACACACTAGAACACTGGGGGCAGTGAACATGCATACACACACTCACACACACATGGCAGTTGGCAGCAATCCCTGGTGCCAAGGGAACAGCTGGGTTTCTTGGGGGTTTGATGCCTTGCTCAAAGGCACCTCAACTGTGGACTGAGAGAGAAGGACAGTGAGGTTCCCTAACTCCCACCTCCCCCAGTTTTCAAGCCTGTCATGGGAACTGAACCAGCAAATGTCCAGTCCCAAGCCTGCTTCTTTAAACATTAGGTCAAAGCTGATGGTATAAAATTGCGACAATAAGTATTCTGACAGCTCTTTGTAATGTGGAGGGTAACAAAGGATGATGAGTAAACAATAAAACAATAAAACTCAAGCTCAACCCAAATTGTGCTGCAGATACTTGTTGCCTATTATGTGTCAATCCACAGACAGTCAAAAATCTAACGGGATGAAATCTACTGAAAAGCAAGAGAAAATGACGAACAATCACGCTCCTTTTTCGTATTGACAATTTCAACAAATAACTATGTTGTTAACCTGTTGAATTCATCACTACATAAAGATCTCTCAGGGGTCCCTGAGAGACACATCTTGTCCGTGCTTGACCAAGCCCACTCAGTGCTATGGCAGGTGGTCTGTTGTCATGGTTACCCACAACAGCTCTTCAACTGGCAGCTTTAAGGCAGAACCACATAAAGCTAGCCAGTGAAGAACGACTGTGAAGCAACGCCCAGCCAGCTCTGTCACAGGGAATCATACACAATGATTGATGATCTGTCTGATAGGTCAGGACCTAGGTCTCAGGACCTAACTTTCTTATGCTTTCAGTGCGTTAGTGAAGAATCAGTGCTCTGAGTATACTCTAAGCCCTGTAAGTGACTCAATGTTGTGGGAGTACCTTTAAGATCTTTACCTTTTAGGGTCTACATGGAGGTCTGTGTTTCAATTTATATTTCTCATAAACACAACACTTAAATATTTATTTAATAATACATTCTACATTTTACAACAGCTAAATTACTACATTTCTACATTACTACTACAGCTGTCTTATTATAGGTGTGTTATATATGTAAATAAAGGGACATCCATCAATCTATCAGGCTATTTCTTAAGATAACCCAGTAGGAAGCCATCTTCAGTATGAATTGGTTGTGATCCAAATAAACCACAAGCATAATAACTAAAATCCTTGCCTTCTTTTTTTACCTTTCAGGAATTAAAGAATGACTCTGAAGAAGTTCTGAAGAAGAAGACACTGAAGTTCTTTCAGTATGACAGCAGGTGGTCATTTTGTACAAACCAGTCCTGTTCCTCTGCTGATTAACATTCTCTGAAGCCGTTCCCACATCACACACTTCTGTCCATTCATTAATCTCTCCCTCTGCAAGTCCACATGCAACACACTACACAAATTACCATGTGTTCCAAAGCTAGCGTCTCTCTGATATTCTCTCCAATCTCACAGTGGTCATCTCTATTCCACAAGCAGCATCTGCACTGACCCTGCAAAGCCATGCAGTGTCAAATTAACCAACATTTCCCCCAGCAGGATGCAAGAGGCACAGCAGAGTCCCTGCGCAAGCACAACTTAAAAATAGCCCTGAAAATAGATTTAGAATCTGATGCGGCCGCTGCATGTGACAGTCTCCAACCTCTGCTCTTTAAGCTGAAAGGTGAAGAGGTAAAACTCTGGGAGGATCCAAGGCACTCAAGTAGTCCGCAGAAGGAAAGGTCAAAGGTTGGGGAAGTGCTGTGTCAAACTTAGTGCGGCACTGCGGCGAATCAGTCACTGTGACAACAGAACGAAGTGTACATTATGACACGGTCAAACCACGCCCATAATTTTGCACCAATCAAAAGTTTAAGAACGATTGCTGGCCACGCCCATTTATTAAATTAAAACATTCTGTACATTTAGTGATGTTAACGTGACGCATATGCACTGGTGATATGATATACCTGGGAAATTAATTGTTATAATTTCAAAATAGTTTTTCAAGTAACAAGAACTGCAGTATTAATTCTGCCTTAGATTAGTCAACATGTGCAGTTCCCTAACAAATTTTAAGGACACTTTATGCTAATAATGCTTTAATAACGTTTTGAACCGGCAATCTGGCACAATATAAAAAGACATGGTAAAAGGCAAACGTATTTAAGAGTAATACATGCATTTATTAATGTCTTAACTGGTATTGGAAAAAGATATATTTTTTTTAATTTGATTGAGTGTTAAAAGTGAAATTGTTTTCCAACTTAACTAATGAAGGACATGCAGTTTTTATGTATATGGGGATGCACATGAGTAAAAATCTTTCTTATTAACTACTTAACAGGAAAACTGGTAAAATGTTAACTTATCTACAACCTAACCATTAAAAAGTCATAAAAAACCAATGACTTAAGTAGTGTATACCGGCAAACAATTGGTTTACACAGCATTGAGGTTTTGAACAGACCAAACTCAAGGCTTTCGCTGCATTGCATTTGTCTGAAAGGAAGAATTTGATCTGAGTTGGTGTGAGATCCTGTCATGATTTTAAGGCAAATCCTGTGTCCTTTGCAGCAGTGTTGTGGGCAGATATCCATATCGCTTTTTTGATGTAAAATATGAGTGTCCTGTGCTCTCATTATTTACTCCCTCTCTCTTCTCTGACGTTCAGCTGTTGTCAATGGGAGTGACTCACTCTCGCCCGATCTGCACTGGATGAACCCACTGTGCCCACTGAATACTGACAGCACAATCACTGTGCAGATAGTATTCAAGATGTGCTTTGACACACCCAGAACCTAAATCCAGAACATGCATCTCTTACACAGCCCAATCAAAAGAATCAAATAATTAAATCAGTGAATCATAACAACAGACCTTAAACTCGATAAGGTTAGCATTTTTTATAATCATAGCTCCTAGCCTTGTCTGGGTTTTACATGTGCACAATGACGCCAAAGTAACCGGCTATAATAAGCCTGATTGCTGATGAATATGAATAAGATGTTCCATACTTCGCAGCCTGGAGTAGCTAAAATGAACTGTAAACACACAGCTGTGACTCAGTATCAGGTATTAGTCATAGCTTCTAGCGTCATTATATACTCTGTGGACTAATACTGGCACAGTTGAAGCCAACATTAAACAAACAGGAGATTATACATTTAATCCCTCTCACAATCAAGCATTAATCAGTGCATCATGGCTAACAGTATCATATACTCTCACAATAGACTAACATTGAAACAGAGAGAAGATTGCACATTATATTATACATTTAAGTCTTCACCAACTGGCATTAATATTAGCAACACAGCTTTCAGTGTCATTATATATTCATTTGATATATCCCCACTCTAAACTGTTTACAGATAGTAAAAATCAACATGGCATTACAACATTTCCACAGTGTCTTCCCTCTCTCAACACTTTTTCCATTCATCCAAGAGTTACTTATTTGTACTGTTACAGCAACATGTGTCTTGAAAAGTCAGAAACACGATGAGGCAAAATTAGCCTTTCCCCATCTGGTCTTTCTTCAATATCTGACACTGAAAAACAACTTCACAAACATGACATGGCCAGTCAAATTCCATTTTCTGGAAAGACACTACATATACGTGAATACAGAAGAGAGCAGACAGCCCATTCCTATAAGCCCTCCCACTCTAGCGTGACCACAGGCATGATTCGAGAGCAACAGACCTTAAAAAACAGCAGCCCACAAAAAGACAAATGGACAAACACTGTATGATAAAACCTCCATAAAGAAATGTTCTAGAACATGGAAACATTATAGAACTGTAAAATATCACACACTTCAGCACTGAGCAGATGTTGTATCTGTGGTTCTGTTGTTACTGGGAAACTTAATTATACAATGCTGACAAAGTCCTACCTTTAAACTCCAGAAGTGGTCGGAAATGTGGGTAAAGGTGGAGAGTGGCATTCCCCTGTGAGGATGAGAAAAGAGAGAGAAAACCGTGACCATGGGGGAAAAAAAGAGTGATGGCAACATTGCAAATGAAAAGTGATGAAGAAAAAAAAGCACTCTACACGTATGGCGTGAGATACTGGGCCCAGCTATAGGGAGCCTCCCTTCTCTCTCTCTCTCTTTCTCTCTCTCTCTCTCTCTCTCTATTTGCCGGGGGCTTTGCTGCAGCTCTTCCTCTCCGGTCCTCTAGCAGTGTGCTTTAAACCCTTCCTCTATCAGGCACATAATCTCTTTAAACCACTCCTTTAGTGCCATTACATTATTCACCTAACTCTATTTACATACAGAGATACAGAAAGACAGAGAGAGAGTGTGAGTGAGTGAGAGAGTAAGGAAAAAGGGAGAGAAAGATGTGTGCTGCAAAATATGCCACATACTGTGGCTTTAAGACAACTCCCACCCAGAACAAGCCATTGCTATCACAGACAACTCTATCTCTATCTGTCTTTCTCTCTCTCTCTCTCTCTCTCCTATAGCTCTATAGTGTAAGAAAAACCAGCAGTTCTCTTTACTTTTTATTTCTATATTTCTAAATATTTTATCTATTATATTGTACAATTGTCATACTCTGTTTTTTTTCACTTCTTTAATATTTCTCTATTTTCCATATACTGTTTCTGTAAAGCAATTTGCATTGTCATTGTGTACGAAAGGTGCTCTATAAATAAACATGCCTCCCCTAGCTTTCTCTATATCCAAGTGTATACAACCTGAGATGATGCTTAATCAATGAAAGAAAGCAGAGAATGTCACTGATATATCTGACTTAGGACGATGTACAGCACCCATGGTAAGTAATGTGTTACCTGTGCTGTTCAGTTGTCGACTAGATAATACATACATGGCTATAAAACTCACACAGTTCACAGCATAACTTCTTACAAAATCTTGACTGGAATTACAGCAATCTTATAAGCAGTGTAGTAATACTTATATATATAGATATATATATGTAAACTAACACTACTTATCACTGAAATTGTAATGCATGAAGTATACATTTAAGCTTAAGGTCTATTCTATAACTCCTCTAGCTCCTCATATTGTAATCTACAACTACCAAACCACCCATGTTTCACCAACATTGATTATAGTTTGGGGATATATTGTGAAGTTCATCTGAAAATGCTCAAATGAATGGGCTTTTATATGAAGTCAGTAATATTCTAGTGACTTCAGATAAAACACTGCATAAAATAATGAATTCACCAAGTTTATCTGAAATTATGTTACTTACATTAACCGTGTAATTTAAAAAATATATTGTATTTTATTTCAGAAATAACTATCAACATATCACTGTTAATATAATGCCCAATAATCCAAAAAGAAGTTTGAATATTTTGTAAAGAAAATGAATGTGTCCAACTCACAGAAATATTACCAGGCTAAAAAGACATATGTGGCAATAACAACGGCTATTATTAAAGTGTTATAACAAAGGAAACTAAAACAGGGAGTCTGTACTTACGGTCAGTGATTCTCTTTTCCTGCCACTGGTTATGAATGTGAAACCTTGTGTTTCTATGGCAACACCTGTCTTTTGAATGTGCTCCTCCACGTACCTGAAATATTATAAATAATAATAATACAATAATATTTATATTAGTTTTTATAATTAATAAAATTAATAATTTTGCTATGAATACTAATCCTAATACTAATAATAACAATGATATGTGGAAGTATTTTAAAGACAGCCAAACAAAGATGATGATTAACATGTTTGATAATTGATTTAATAACATTCCAGCATTATATAAAAAGTACATCCATACTCAAAATAGGCTATTTCCATCTCAGTAAGTAATCGGGCATCTGCCCCAAAATTAAGAAGGCATTAAGTTAACTGTATTTTAGTATGTGCTTTTAATCAAAGACTGTTATTACAAACCTTATTTTCTGAAAATTCCTAAGAGCATAATAAAAACTGAAATCTGTTATATTTTAATTTACTAGAACATGTATTTAACAGACAAAACATTTTTCAGTGGCCGCCAATATAAACATGGTGCTCCTGGAACAGAAACAGATGTCATCTTGACTGCAGCATATGTCTCTCCAAAATACCAATGCAACCCCTGACCCGTGGTACCCTTCATTATCATGGGCATTGATGTCCCTATGCCACCTTAGAAGCTGGTTTGTGCACTTTTCTTTGGTAAAAGTCTGGAGAGGGTCATTTTCATCTTAGGAACATAGAATCCAATGTCTGTTTTTTTTTCCCCAAAAACAAGATGAATTGTGGACTCGTCTGGCCACAGAACACATCTCCACTATCTTTCGGTCCATCTCAGATGACTTTGGTCACAGAAAACTCAGCAGGGTTTCTATACAAAATCTGATGCAGTGGTGGACTGTGACAAATTACAGTGGTTTTCCAAAGTACTCCTGAGTCCATGTGGCTACATTTATCACATAAGCATGATGATTTCTCATTCAGTGCTGCCTGGGGACTTGAATCTAATGTTCATTCAGCAGCGATTTCTGGCCTTGCATAACACTGATTTCTTGAATCACTTGACAACATTAAATACAGATGGTGAAAGACATTAATTCTTTGCAATCTTCCAATGAAAAATGTTTCGTTTAAACTATTTGGTAATATTTTCATGACGCTGGGCATAAAGTGGTGAGCAACAACCTAGTTGTGTTTACAAAGACTGAGCCTTTTATGAAAGCTCTTTTTAAATGGTTCATAGTCACCTGCATATATGCTTGAAAACAGAGTGACATTAATTTTCTATTAACTTTCTCACAAATATTCACACCTGTCCAAACTTTTTCTGGAGTGTGTAGCAGGTTTCAAATGATCAAACTGTAAATTTGTTTATGTTTATGAAACACAATTAAGTTGGTCAGTGAATACATTGGAAACATTTCCTTTGTACATTTATCAGTTAAATAAAGAAAATGAACAAAACACATTCATAATTCACTGCATTTTGCATAATGCCTCAACATATCTGGAAATGGGCTTTGTACATGGTGGCATGGAAAGCAATAGTCAGTGTAAAGATAACACTTCAGTACATAATAATAAGAGTTGTTACCAGTTAATAAAGGAGCTTTTCCCAGCAGAGTGGTTCCCCATAATCATAACTATTATCTTCTTTCGTGGTGGCAGCAACCTCAGCCCCAGATTGGAGGCTATTTTCACAAGGCCTGCAGTACGCACACATGCACACACACACACACACAGGCACACACAGACACACACAGACACACACAGACACACACAGACAGAGAGAGAGAGAGAGAGAGAGAGAGAGAGAGAGAGAGAGAGAGACAGAGACCGAGAGAGAGAGAGAAATAAAGAGAAAACCTTTTATGAGTTACCTAGAACATTTCTGTCACTTTTACTTGCTTTAAAATGGTGGTCACGTGGTCACTTTGACAATTAATCAAATTAATCAAACAAACAATTAAGTGTATAAGAAAGTCTATCAAAAACATGGTATATAAATAGGACTGAATAATACAAAAAATAACATTATGACATGATAATTGATAACCATAACAGAACTACTTGAAAGAAAATTGTCTTATGTTATCCCGACTGACTCCTACAGGCTAATATGTTAATCCTAATGTGAGAATATGTGATCACATGCTATAGTCTTGACACATACAAACAATACAATTAAATTAAATACAAATAACAACATTGTACACTGTGATGAAGCTGACACTCTGTGCACTGGAGAGTTGCGTAACATTTGCTCAACACATTGAGGCCTCAATATTGCACTGGAGTAAAGAATAATAATTATGAGTTAGACATTAACTCGAGTTGTACTGCAAATCTAAGAAGACAGAGTCATATCAGATTATTATGATATCTCTTTTCTTACACTCACTGTCAAGTTTCAGAGCTCCATTTGTAGTTCTACAATTACAGACTATAGTCCATCTGTTACTCTGCATAATTTTGCCCCATTTTACTCTTCTTCAATGCTCAGGGCCCCTACAGGACCACTACAAATTTGGGTGGGGGATTATTATTTGGCGCTACAGTGATGCTTATGTGGTGGTAGTGTCTTAGTCTGTGTTGAATTATATAAATGAATCAGACACAGCAGTGGGTGTCCTGACCATTTAAGTGTGAAATAGGGCAAAAAGTATGCAGGGCAACACATTAACTACAGTCTGAACTGTAGAACTACATTGTGGTCCAGTACAGTCAGTGGGGATTCAAGACTTGGACTGAACTGTGCTAGGGAGTGATACTTTGAACAAATCTCAGATTTGCTAGACTTGTCTGAACAACAATTCATAGACTTCAGTTCAGCAGGACTTTACGTATACCCTCCAGCACAAACAAGCATACAGAAATAAATATCCTGACTACTTCAACACTACTACCCTGCCTCTACTAATGTAAGAATCCCTCATCATATCCAAACCTTCTCAATATAATCTGTGGAGGCAGAAATATAATGAACACCAAATACGGCCTTTGGGAACAGAAACATAAATACAGATTAAGACGGTGTATAAAGTCTTACTCATTTTAAGTAGACAACAGGGAAATGTTGGATATGGGGAAAAAAACTGTTTCATTTTGTGGAAAAGAAAAGCATATAAATATATAGGTGAGGTAAGATAGATAATGTTAGGCTACAATTTGAAGGGAAATTAGGGTAAGACACAATTACAGACAGATACATTTAAATATTCTTCCAATATTCTCGGTACATTTTTGTCAGTATTCAAATGGTAGACTGAACCCTTTTATACTATAAACTTTAAAATGAATGTTTTGTGACAACTCGCATGTTACATAATCTCATATGTTATTATCTCATAAGTTATTTTCTAATAAGACTAAAGTATCTGAAGCCCCCTGAATGAATGGCTGCCGGTATATCCTCGTCTCCTAGCACTTCTGACACTAAATATAAAACAAATCACGAGGAACTCCTAATTCATGAGGAGTCAAAGCCACTGTTATACAGACAATCACAAGTTTATAAGACAACTTTAAGGTTTCATGTTTCACTATTGCATAAGAGCCAAGTGAAGGGGACTCGGTGCTTAAACATTTGGCAGAGGCTCAAAGAACCCCCTGCTCCCTATGTAGTGTACTGTGTAGGTCATGAAATAAGGGCCATGTCAGTTTAAAAGCTAACAGTTTGTCCAAGAACGTGACAATTATTTTCAGACATACGTGCTATGACTCCGTGTACAATACACAGGTCGCTATTCCCGTATAGGAACCTTAGTTTAATAAACCTCCGCTGTACACTATTCAGGGATTAGAGAGAATTTGGAACAGGACCACAGAGAACAGCCTCCTGAGTGTGTGTGAAACAGACCGGCAGGTGTGTGCGCATATGTGTGTTACCGTTGTCGTTGTTGTCCACATACACACTGTGGCACTCTCTGAGGATCCTCTCGCTCGGTGTTATCATCGCTGTGTCCAGGGTATTGGCCACTGAGCGCCCTTTTCTTGAGCCCGACATTTTGATCACAACCAGAACTAAAGAGAATCCAGGGGAACGGGGGACCGGTTACATTGCTGCACCAGAGACTCACAAATCAGAGAGGCTCTGTAGCGCCGCCCAGCGGACACAGCCACAAAACACAGATATTTAAACGAATGTTCAGCATTTTGTGCTGAGTTGTTTGGAGCTAAAGTCCAGCCCTGCTGAATTGACGTAGGGTGAAGACTGGACATTTTAAAATATTCTAAAAGAAGAAAGTGTTCTTCCAGTTTGGAATGATAAAGCGACCGAATACACAGACAGCGAGCATATATCGGTCCACTGGCACATTACTGGTCCAATACCGCACCGCTCAGATTACTGTCCTGTGTACAGGATTTGACTTATTTTTAGTCTCCTCAGACAGATTTTAAATTCACGGAGACTTTTATTCTGGAAAATAAACTAATACAAATGACCGACATTCGATAGTTATCATTGTGTCTGTGGAAATGAAGATTCAGTTCTCAGACTACAATTCAAAATGGCATTACTGCAATTTAATTTTCATCTTGAGACCAAAAGTGTGCAAGGGAAATTTACATTCAAATATGTTGTATCTCAGACATTTGAACTTTAATTTTAAAACTGTATACTTCATCATTCTTGACTCTGGAAACGTGTGTACACTAATGCGTGTCACACTGCAGTTGGGTTCACCCAGTAGGAGAGAGGTGTATACAAATGTTTGGGCGTGAGTTTTAATGGACGTGGTTTAATGGTCTAATGTTGGTTCGCGGGAATGGAGTCTTTTGATTGGATTGAACGCGCTGTTGCAGAAAAAGTGTACAACGCAGTGACGGGATGGAAATTAAATGTTCATAGTGCGAGCCAGCAGTTCTGTACCTTTAAGAGCAGGTAAAGGTGTGGCTTTATCATCACCGAAAGTTCCGGGAGAGAGAGAGAAACAAACAGAAGAAACAGGTGTGCGGTTAAGTGTAAACAGGTCGGGAGAGTAAGATGGAGGAGAGTTGGGTTCAAATTGGCGGGGTTTGAGACTCCAGGGCCTCGCGCTTCATTCACTGCCAGACATTAAGATAGGGTCCATTTAGGACATGACTGCTTTATAAGTGTTCTATCACTGTTTATGAGCAGTTATGACTGCTTTAATTCCGTAACGGCCGGCGAGAGCGATTTTATTATATTTTTTAGGATTAAAAAAAGGATTTCCACGCGAAAATGACTATATTTGGAGTAGTTTTCCTCTTCTCACTCTTGTGTCAAACAGGTAAGTGCATTCTCTGTTCTGAAGATCCGACATGAGGCCACGATTCTGATGTAATCTTTACCTGTTATAGAACCATTATATCATTATGTAAAGATCCTTGATTTTAAAAAGCTCATTTGCACCTGCACATATCATTTAACAACATGTTTTTTCTGAATAACCTAAGATATTTTTGAAAGGAATTTTTTTTAAAACAAGGATGCACACTGTCAGATGTCTATACTTCATAAAGGTTTATTTATTGTCATCAGAAGTTTACCAGAAAAAAATATCAGATATCAGAAACTGCCCAGAATTCCATATTGATTCCTCACTATGTCTTATTAGTTATTTCAGTAACAAAAAATCTGTGGATTTTGTGAGGAAGTTGGGTTTTATCAACTGTACAAATAGGACATCACTAAGCTTAACATAATGCCTTTAACCTCCTTTTTCAGCTACAGCTGCAGACGATCAAGAGCAGCCATTTGTTATAACTGGAGAAAAAGGATTGAGCGTCACTTTGCCATGTTTTGGAAGACTAGACAATGGCACCCTGCTGGTGACCCGCTGGAAAAAGGCTGGAGAGATTCTCATCTGGCGAGAGCAGTCTCACCCAGAGCAGGCGGGCCATTTGTCCATCTTGGATGACGGCAGCTTGAAAATCACAGGGCTGTTGACTATAGATGAGAATTTGTATGAGTGTGCTCCTGTGCCCAGAAATGGCAGCTCCTCTCGGAGTATACTTTTACAGGTTGCCTGTACGTATTATTAATCATGTTCAAATGTTCAGTCATTTGAGCGATTTGTCTGTTCAGTTTAAAATAATAAATAACTGAACAACTGACAAAAATGACATTAATTGTACTGTTGCATGTCAGAACATATTACTCAAATGTAAACAGGTTATTTGTGGGATATGCAAAGTTGTCTTCGCTGGTTTCTGTAAATGAGCTGGATTGTAAGACAAACAGGTTCTACAAGTTCAACTACTTGTGTATTTAGTGACCCAGTGTGAGTGAAACTCCTTCGGTTCTCAAGGCAATGACAACATTAATCAAAACGTCCTTTTATTCACTCATAGTTGACAGGCAGAATTGACATTTCCATGCTCTGCCCACAGATGCATTCTTTTGTATCTACTATTGCTTAGTTGGACAAGGTTTATGGAACACTGGCAAAATTCTCATTATCCTTGTGAGAAACCGTAGCACAGAACTTAAACATGGTCATTTACAGGGATTTGAAAAAATCAGATGAGCATCCAAAAAGACCTGAAAACATCACTCTTTGTCAAATTTGTGCTGTTTCAGCCTGGTAAAGGGTCCATAGCCTTAAAGTGTGACATTTCAGAAACTATGCCGAGTAAAGCTCAAATTATAAGAATCAGTAGGGCAAGGCATGTGTCCATATACAATTATTCATTAGAGTATCCTACATTTGTATCCTAGTTACAAGATTTTATTATATTTATTTGGGGTTAAAAATGGCCACATTTGTAATATATGTACATTTGTAGTGTACAGAACTGCATATTTAACATCAGTTAGGTTTTTCTGTTTGAAAAAACAAAGGCATTAAAGCATTCTTTTCACAAAATTTCACACATATCCTCCATACCTACAATAATCTCTGGTGGAACTGAAATTTCTTGGACTAGGATATAGTGTTTTAAATATCATGTGTTTAATTATCATGTGAATACCAGCACCAACAATTTTTTGATGATTAGCATAGTTCATTGTGATTTCCAAACTATTTTATTCCAGTTGGGAGAACAGTTTAGCCCAACAACTTGCAGCAAATCTAAACTCCTAGCATAAGTGATTAGGGTAAGACTTTTGCCAGCTTTTTGTGAATCGTGTCTAAACTTACAATGACAATAAAAAATTAAGTGCAGTGTATGGAGTTGAAAGAGATACAGCAGTTAATACCTAAATATTTAGCCACTCCTGCTGATCATCATTTTTTTATTTTCTATTACAATGGAGTGTATCAGCTGGTGTTGTGTTTACTACTAGTGGACTGCTAGTAGTTCTCAGGACACTCAGTAGATGTGCATCAAAACCTAACCGCATTAACATGAAACTGTCTATGGATATATGGTATACCATGGAAAGGTGATACTTCATATGGTTGTGGCACAAAAGTAATTTATATTTTCAAGGAAATTGAGAGAACACTTTGCATTTGAAAAATGTATGTTCTGGCATATTGTTGTTTTTATTTGAATCTTTCTTTAATGCCTGCATGCCATGAAGAATACATCAGTTGCAGGGATGGATAGTCTTGAAAATTGCTTTAATGAACCACCTGCAAAGGAGCACTTTTTAAGGGTGTATTGACTTAAGATGATTTATTACTGATTATTTTCTATATTGTTTCAGATGGACCAACTGACATGGCAATAGACATAAAACCGTTTAACGTCTTACCAAATGAAACAATTTTCGTCAAAAAAGGCAACAACGTTTCCTTCAAATGCTCCAGCATGTCCGAGCCTTCACAGAACCTGACATGGTTTTTTCAAGATGTCCGCAGGGCTTTTGCTGCCACATCACAGCTGGAGTTTGAGATAAATAACATTCAGCCTGCAGATCAGGGGAACTACACTTGCACAGCTTACAACCCCCTCAACAACAGGACTGTGATGCAGACACAGGAACTTCTGGTCTACTGTATGTTGCACACATAGAAGCCTGATTATTGTGCAGTTGTTTGCAAAAATTTAGGTGCTACTATTTAATGCCTATGCTTTGTTGATTTTTCTAAAGGAAAAATTCTTCACAGGGAATTTCACATTCTTCAGCAAATTTAATGCATTTTTGATGCAGTGTTGTCATTCTTTTGGCCATATATTGTTTGTCTCAATTGTCACAACATATGGCATCATAGAAACTGCATTCTTGAAACCATGCTGAGTTGTTAAGTAATGTTGTAAACGACATGGTTTCTCATACTGCACGCTATATATTTTTTTGTCTAATTTACATCTGGATATGATTCTTGGCGGCACGGTGGCGCAGCAGGTAGTGTCGCAGTCACACAGCTCCAGGGACCTGGAGGTTGTGGGTTCGATTAACGCTCTGGGTGACTGTCTGTGAGGAGTTGGTGTGTTCTCCCCGTGTCCGTGTGGGTTTCCTCCGGTGTGTGAGTGTGCGTGTGAATGAATGTGTGTGTGTGTGTGTCTGTGTTGCCCTGTGAAGGACTGGCGCCCCCTCCAGGGTGTATTCCCGCCTTGCGCCCTATGATTCCAGGTAGGCTCTGGACCCACCGCGACCCTGAATTGGATAAGCGGTTGCAGATAATGAATGAATGAATGAATGATATGACTCTTGACTGTCATTACTGAATTTAGTGTAAATTTGATCATGTAACTCATAATATAACGTTATTGTCCTGTCGTTGAAATGGTTTGAAGAATGTTTGCCTAATTCCAGGTGGTCATATGTTTCAGTACAAAGCTAAAGAAGCAAATGTTAAATATTAAACCTGTTTAAATCATATAAATTTGCTGAAGTATCACTTTAACTCTGTAGCCATGAAGTGTATCTACCTAAATTATATCTGAACAATAATTTTATGCATGTCTTTCTCCAGATGATTCGGATAGACATCCGAACTGTAGCTGGGAGCAGGTCACTGAACCCGACCTTATTCACTTTACCTGTTCATGGTACGAGGTCTACCCTTCACCTATTCTGCAGGTGTTTTTGACCTCTAAGACAGACACATCAGACGTCGTTATTGACACAAAGGCCACAGAGAACCTAGGGGTCACCCTGAACAGGACGATGCTATATGAAGGGCAGAACATCACCTGTAAAGCACGACATATGGAAACAACACCTGGCCAGGAAAAATCCTGCTTCTTCACACTCAGTAAGGCCTGAACTCATTTTATTATCAGATACTGACACACCCAGCTGTTTTCTTTGAAGTTCACTGCAGCAAATTTATAGATTAAAAGTGTGTTGATTATACATCACATTAGGATTCAAAAGTTTGGAACAGGCATTTTCTATCAGTTTTCAGCAAAAATCACCCAAACAGTCAGGTGTATACAGTGATTCTAATATATTCATATGGTTCAGCCTAAATAGATTAATACAGCTGTAGAAGATTCTAAAACTTGAAAACAGACATATTTCACTATGTTTCAAAGTGGAGATGTTTCAGTTGTCATGTGACAAAAATATTAACCTAAATATAAAATGTGCTATGATTTATTCACAGATTGTTTAGAGAATTCTTGAAACATTGAATAAAACGGCATGTAAATACTATCCTTATACAGTTTTCATTGTGAACCATTCTCAGCATTGCAAAAGATACTGACATGGTAGAGTGTGTTTGTTTGATGGTTTTACACACATTAGTGATACTGCTAGCTTAAGAGTGCGTTTTACATGCCAAAATATCTAGCAGTGTTACAGTATACAGTATTGCTTATATTGTATAAAGTAAAATTGCACTTTTCATAGAGCAATCGGTCATAAAGATGTTTGGACGCACCTTATGGGGCACAACATGGTACGTTCAAAGACTTGCTTTAGGTTCTTTTATGTGATTCACATTTTACAGAAAAAAGTAAATAATCATAGTTTCATAAATATTTTTGTTTTTGCTGCATTCGGGTTATAAAAAAAGACTTAAAACATTTATTATTTGACAATACTACCCCAAAACCTACTAACTATTCTCATGAACTCCCAACTTTTCTGGTGTTTCAGAATCCCCGTATCCAATGGGAGAGCCACTGGTGGCTGTTCTGGAGGGCAAAGAGCTCACTCTTTCTTGCACAGAGGGCAGCTCTTTCCCACCTGCTAAAACTGTATGGCAGAAAGGAAAGAATAAGGAAACTATAGTTCCCAGCTCCAGATACATCCTGGATGTCCAAGGTCCAGTGCTGACCCTAACCATTAAAAATGTGACAAAGGGTGATGAAGATTATTACTTCTGTTGGAGTGAAAATGTTCTGGGTGCAAAGATGCTGGAAGTCTACCTTACTGTCAAATGTGAGTGAAGCTCTTTATTCTGTGATGCCATCCACAAAATTATTAAAATTCAGCTTAAGCATAAGAATAGGAACCATACATTCTGTAGGTCCAGGCTTACAGAAGCACACCACATGAAAATATAAGGGATAAACTACAGAATTACAAGACTTTAAATTATCTCCTTGTATAGACATAAGATTAAAATGATCTAATTACACCAGTCCTAACATGTACAAATGTCAGAAATATTGGCACCTCTGCTCAAAAATGCACCACTTCTACCAGACAAGTGTTGCAATTGCTAATGGTGAAGGGAATAAATTCAAAGCTGATATCATTCTAAAGAATTTTAAAATATTGTCAAAGGATGTGAAAACCAATATTGTGGAAAACCATGGACACGCTTAAAGCATAAAGTCCATCTCCAGAGATCTTAAAGATTGTGAAGTGTCTGTGTGTGTGGTATCATGAACTCTGAAGGCAACCCGAGAGGTTTGAAGTGCATTGTAGGACCCAGTGCCTCCATCAGAAGGCATGGGCATTTCAGCAAGGCCAATGACGTAAAGCTTACTTCAGAAAGTACCCACAAAGATTTAAGACAAATTGCTGTGGATTGCAGTGACCAGCAATGAGACCAGATTTAAATGGCAAGATTGTAAAGCCACCCATTTCTGGAGTTCTTCGTAGAATAAAATCAGATTTTACTTTTTTCAGCTTTCTTGTTTCGTTCCAATTCAAACAAAAATAAATGCACGAACCCCAAAGCAGGGAAATCAAGGGTGCCGATAATTATTTGCCACTGACTACTGTATATCTGCATAGTACTCAGACTGCAGTTTAGCCCCACATTTATTCTGATGTTATTAGCAGTGTTTTAGCTGCATTTTGAATGAGGTATTACACAGGGGTTTTAGGGCTTTTGACTTTTGTTTTAATAGAATGTTTCTCATAAGATTATGAACATGTTAACACTTTTAACAATATAGTTTTAGCACATTCTAAGTTTTTGAATGCACACAAAAATTGAAGAAGTTTTGTTGAAATACTTTAAATCTGTCTTGTGTTTTATGGAATGCTGTTGGGTAACAAACTCTTGATGACGTCAGTAAAGCCTTATATATTTGTGGGCAGCACACAAAAAATCCTCATGTACTGATTATTGGACATTGAATGTTTACTTTCAGCATCTGCAGACATTTCAGGGGTCATGGTGGGAGTCTTCATCTCAGTTCTGATCGTAATTGCTGGGGTCACTGTGGGGATTCTTGCATACTCACGCCGGGACAGGATTTGTCTGAGTATGTGAGCTTTACCCTTTCATATCTGATTTTATAAAGCATGTGGCTTTAGCAGCAGTGTGAACCTAAATGTAGGTTCTTTTATGCTGTAAATTGGAAGCAAACTGACACTAATATTAATCTTCACACTGACACTGCACTGTGTGTTATAATTCATTGATTATAAATATATGTATTTTCTCTGTTTTCCTCCCATAGGTCTAAGATTTAGGTAAGTATCAAATTAAAGAATACTATAAATATTGTAATATTAACATGACAAGGTGTGAAATAATAATAATAATTAAGTAGACACATTTGGCCAGTTACACCGCGACCCTGAAATGGAGAAGCAGAAAAGAAAATGTATATATGTATTTGGCCAGTTATTTTGCACATTTATTTTGACATCTGTTTTTATGTGAACCAATGACAGTGAACGTCTTTCAGGACCCTCAACTATTGATTGAAATGTAGTCTGTGAAGAGTGGACATTGTTGGTTAAAATTCTGTGTTGTTGTCAGTGCTCTCGAGGAGGACAGGACTGATGTGGTGAGTCTGGTGGAATCAGATGATGGTGATGTTTTTAACGACACTGTTCCCAGTCTCCCTCCAATCTCAAATGGTCTTGGTCCAATCCACGCCACAACGCTCGTAGAGATCCACCGCATCCAGTCCAGTGAGTGACCACTCATTGCTAATGTCTTTCACTTCACATTACAGAATATTGGGTCATTAAAATATAATGAATGAAGTGAGATTGAAATATTTAAAAAAAAATGAATGAAATCTTACAACAAAACAACAGAAATAAGTTCAGTGAAATTAGATCCCTAATGTAATAAAACAAATACCTTCAAAAATGTAAAAGGAAAAAATGGTTTACTTGCAGTGTAAGTTAATGTAAAAAGATTTTGGACAATTTTTATTGCTTAATTTATCATGATATATTGATATATAGGGCAGATATTCAATATAAAGGGCAGATACAGTGTTCAAATAATATAGAAATAGAATGTTTAATGTTTTTCCCCCTGACAGCAACAAATTGTGTGGAGAATAAGAGAATTTAGAGTAAACATACACACCTGAAGTCAGTCTAAGAGAAATGTATGCTTTTCACAATAAAATCAATTAAGTTAAATGGAAGTGGGTGATGTATCTCTGTAGCACAAAACTGAAGCTTCTTGATGGTTTTAGTATTAGACTACGGGGACTGGAGCACATAACTGGAGCCATGATGTGATTCTAATGTTAAACTGAAGGATTTGTTATCTGCCAACATGTTTGCCAGACGCTAGAGAGAATCTTGTACTTTATGCAGCCAATAACTACCTACTACATCATTACAGAAATTTGTCACACTAAATGACCAATCACAAGTCTGCTATTTTGGCATGACACATAGAAGAAAGCAGATAGCTGATCAGAACGCAACTCGCATCCTGACAGCGAAGCAGACCAAATGCACTAAAAGTATCAGAATCTCAACTTGTGGGTGGAGCGCCTGTGACTCAAACATCTACCAAGTACTGCAGTGTAACGTAATATGATAAGCTGAGATTTATGTAAATTATTCAATTCAACTCTCTGTTCCTTTATCCGTTTCAAGTGGGGTAAACAAATCGACTTAAAAACAAAAACCTTCACATACATATGTTTAACAGATCATCACTGTGAACAACATATTAACTCTATAGGAAAAGGTAAACACATTGTTTTATTCAAAACAAATCTATCCTGCTTTTAGCCTAAATAGTTTACAAACGCAGGTGAATGTAATGTTAGGGGCTCCGCTCCGGACTGGGCAGTTCTCAAGGAGAATATACTGTTTTAGCAATGCTGTGAGAGGCAGCAGTGATTTAGCTTTGACTGTTTCCTTAGTCTATGATCACAAACCCTGGACATGACTAATTACAGTGAATAACCTACAGATTGCTCCTTTAGTATATCAAAAATTATATTAAAAAATCAGTACTAGGGTCTCCATGTAGCAAACATATTTTTAATTATAATATTTTAATATTTTATATTTTAAAATATTAAATATTTTTAACAATCTTTTTCTACATCCACGTCCACTTGAATTATCATCCTTGTCCCTATAGGCTACATTTAAACCGATATTTCCTGATGTCAATATGTCTCCTGTATCATTGTGCATTGCTAAGTTAAATGTCACAATTTCCTTATGTTGTTTAACCAAACATTATGACAAATGACAATAGTGCTGTAGTTAACATAATTCAGAAACATTTACAAGCCCAGTTGGGTCCAGCAATAAAAGTGATAAAAACTTCAGTGCTGCTTCTTTGTTGAATAATGGTTTTCTCGATACAGTTTCATTCTGTTGTTCCAATGATGATAGTCAATGCCTCCATCCATCAAACAGCAAAAAGATGTTCTAATATAACTTGTCCTTTGTTTTTAGGTGATCATGAAGATAATCTAAATGATGCAGACCAGACAGATCCTGATTAAATAAAGGAAGAAGACAGAGGCAGAAATCTGCTAGACTTGTCAAATTATACATATTGTTTCCTTTAGACCACCATTGAAAAGGCCTGTTTTTATGTTCAGGGAAAACAAACGATATTTTCATTTGCATTTTGATTTGTATGTTTTACTCTTTGATTGTAAGATTGTGTATTAAACTCTTTCAATTGTACAAAACATCCTGTTGCCTTTTGGGCTTTATTGCAGAGCTGGGTAAACCTCTGATATTTTATTGTTATAATGATACATTTTGTTATCATGGTAATAAGCTATTCTGTGTATCCTAGATCCTTATCCATATTTAAAGATCATTAAACAAGTCTGAATGTTTCATTTTAGTAACTGATAATGATGCAGTATATTTTACTTTCAATTAGATGTTTAATAAGATTTAGTGCATTGAAGTACATGAAATGTCCAAAAATCTTAAAAACATTGTAGCCAGTTTTGGAATATGGCTCTACTTGCGCATTAAATTTGTGATATACTGTTTGTATGTATGTAAAATTTTATATTTGTGATGATAATATTAACCCATTTCATATATAAGCACAAGTGCTTAAATTAAATATAAACATTTTTTAAATAAAGACATTTGATTATAGGCAAGGCAAGGCAAGGCAAGTTTATTTATAGAGCACCTTTCATACAGAAGCAATTCAAAGTGCTTTACAGAAAAAGAAATTACATTAAAAGCCAGAGTAAAATCATAAATTCCAATAAGACAATTACATAAAAAGAGTAAAATGATTAAAATGATTAAAACAATTTAAAATGACAATAAATGAAAAGAAATAAAAGAAATAAAATGCCGTTACAGAAAAGTGCAGAATATTTTAAACTGAGCTGTAAGCCTGCTCAAACAAGAGAGTTTTAAGTCTTGATTTAAATGTGTCTAACGTTGGGGCACTTCTAATATTCTCAGACAGCTGGTTCCATTTAAAAGTGGCATAGTAGCTAAATGCTGCCTCTCCATGTTTAGTTTTGACCCGAGGCAGGACTAACTGACTAGTTCCTAAAGATCTGAGATCTCTGCTCGGCTCATATCTCTGTAGCAGATCTGATAAATACGCTGGTCCTACCCCATTGAGACATTTATAAACCAGTAATAACACCTTAAAGTCTATTCTATAACAGACTGGTATCCAGTGTAAGGATTTGAGGATGGGGGTGATATGATCTCTTCTTTTGCTCCGAGTGAGAACTCTGGCAGCTGCATTTTGAATCAGCTGAAGCTGTTTAATGGTCTTTTTTGGAAGTCCAGCTAAGAGACCATTACAGTAATCAATCCTGCTAGAAATAAAAGCATGGATAAGTTTCTCTAGGTCTGGTTTAGTCAGAAAATCTCTAATCTTACTGATGTTCTTAAGATGGTAAAATGCTGATCTAGTAACCGCTTTAATATGACTACTAAAACTGAGATCTGAGTCCATTGATACACCAAGGTTGCGAGCCAGTTCTTTAGATTTTATTCCAAGTAATTCTGGAGCTTTAAATATTGTACTTGTTTAACGGCAATTTTGATAGATGTGTAAATAATATATAAAAATCTCCACAATTTTGTGGTTTTAAATTTTTTTTTTAAATTTACTACATTTGAACACAACAGCTGTCCTTCACACTTTGTTCAAATTTCATTATGGATGGAGAAATAGAAAAGCTCCAGAATTACTTGGAATAAAATCTATTTCTTTTTACGTTGACGTGCATATAATGTTCTCCAACGTCTAGTGTAAAACTAATTGAGGAGCAGAGGTTGTTTTTTAGAGCTTCTATAATGTACGTTGATAGTATTCTCATTGCGCATGTGCGAGCACTCAATTTGTGTACTAAGGTGCTTTTGGTTGCGTTGAGACCACACAGAGAACCCACGAACCACTCTCCATACTGATGAAGGCAACAGAGAAATGTGCACAACACCTCAACAAACACCAGCAGACGGTAAGACACTTATATTTTTAATTAGGCATTTTTTCCAATTGAATATTACTACTCTGTTCAATGGAGGACGTTCTCATCGTCGGCGGATAAACGGCTCGGTTTCTCACCCTGATTGTATTTTCTTTCCTTGTTCCCTCAGAAGAGGAGGGTCTGTTGGCAGAGCTGAAGCCCCGCGGCTCGGCTCGTTTGTACGGTTCCGCGGGCTGCGAGACCTGGAGCGTGTGTTTCTCCGAGGACGGCTCTCTCTTCGCTTGGTCTCTAGGACATGGAACTGTCTCTCTGCTGCCCTGGCCACTGCCCTGCCTTCCGTAAGATTTCAGCTCTGATACAGTAGAATTAAACCGTTCTCACTCCTTTTCTTCTTCACTTATTATGGTGTAACCAGAGTGAAATTGGTTAATTCGAAAGAAACGTAAGCCTGTGTTTTAGCCACAAAAATGGTGATAGTAAATAAGTATCGCATATATACACAGTAAACTTTAAAAGTGTGAGTAAAAAAACTTTACATCCGAACCCTATCTGTAGAAATTGTGTTTGTATGTACCATTTTTTTACTTGTGAAATGGTTAAATGCTTGGAACCTCAGTAGAAAATTGTGTAATTTAATAAGTTAATAAGTCCTTAACTCTGTTGGGGAAAAAAATCTGGGCAGTTACACGTTTTAAACCTTCAGTGAGCTGCTGTACACAGAATATATGCAAATTCTAAACTGAATTTGTATGAATGGCCAATAGACAATGTAAAATGTTTCTTTACTACATAAAACCTCTATTATAAAGGACTTTTTTCATTATCTAGACCCTGTAATTCATTGTAAAATATAAATATAATATATATATTATATACATATATTTATAAAAATATTATAGTAATTACGTTTTAGCCCATTACTTCATCCAGTATTGTGCAGCCTTCAGATAAATCAGATTAAATGATGAATCATGACATAGCATTTTCTACTCTACTTGCAGTCATGGTGAGGGTCCTGCTGACAGTCCAGGGAAAACACTACAGTGTGAACACACTGTATGGGGTATGGCATTTGGACCACGACTGGCCAGTCAGGCAAGAGCTGCTGAGCATTGTGGGGCTGCTAAGCAATTGCTGTTAGCTACAGGCCTCAATAACGGAGTTATCAAGGTGTGGCTTGTCTCTACTGGTAAGATTGAGAGGGTTTTTATGTTTTATGTGTTAAAGAACTTTGCACTCATCTATACTTCAAGCATATCGAAGTGGTTATGTAAACTTATGCTCAGCAAGCACACACTTTACACACAGTATATATTTCAGCTCACTGAAACAATATAATTCTAGTATCAACTCTTTAGAATTTACTAAAGTGTAATCAGTTAAAATAAGTGAATAACTATTTTTCATTCCTCATTGTATTGATATATATATATTTATTCAATTTCTTTTAGGAAAGTTATTGTTCAATTTAACTGGACACGAGTCAGTGGTGAGAGATTTGGTCTTTGCACAGAATGGAAGTCTCACTCTTGTGTCTGCCTCGAGGGACAAATCTCTGCGAGTCTGGGACTTGGCTAAAAAAGGTCTCATTTATCTTTTGATCTGATGCTTTGAAATGAACAGAGTCTGTTTTAAGAGGCATATTTTAACTTTATTTCATAGGTGTATAATATAGGCATAACTGACCTATCCATGCTCTGTGTACTTTGGCTCAAGTGTCACCGAGCACGAAAGGTTTTACAGGATGCCACTGAAATTCCATTAAACCTAATGAATATTCAGTTTGAATCAGATGTTTAACGTCTATTTCATGGTGAAATACTATGCTCCGTCTACCCTAACAGTGATCGCTTTTTCATGCATGTAAAATAAATGATCTGACATTAATAATGCATTGGTTTTTTTTCTAGATGTCTTGAAACGAATAGGATTCTTGTTAGTGCTCTGTTGGCCAAACCCAACCTAGCTTGTTGCTTTGAAAGAACATACGTAGATGTTGATCATGGATAGTTTAGCTAATGCATATGGAATGTGCCTCTGCTGCTACTCAAACATGATCATAATTTTTTAGCATATTTTTCACAACCTTTCTCAAGTCATTCAAGTTCCTGAATTATTGAAATTTCTATAGGTACACCATCCCATGTGCTGACAGGACCAAAAAACTGGGTATTCAAATGTTGCGTTTCTCCAGATAGCAGCATGATTGCTTCAGTCTGTAATCTCGACACAGTGAGTATTTTTACTAATGACCAACCACTGTTATTACTGGTTCAGTTAGGTCACACACTGCTTCAATTATAAGCTCGAATTATAAACTTCATACACAGGTAAGTCTCAGAAGACTGCCATACAGGAGAGAAACCAGTCTGTTGAGTTTGCATTTTTTGACATTTTTTCTTAAAAATATTTAAAAATAACCTCTCGTCTCCTTCTTGAGAACCCAATATTGTGTCTCGTCTCGTCTTGTGAGATGACTGTCTCGTCAAACCCCTAGTCATATGTCACATGGGTCTGTCTAGTAGTTTTATTGTTTAATTTTTGTTTGACAGACATAAACAGAAATCACTCAGCTTAAGTTTTTAACGCATTAATTGTCTTTAACTTTTTCTTTTACCAGAGGTTTTGTAAAGTAATTTGTAAATGTTTTGACTTTTATATTTATGATGAATGTCAGTAAATGTTTTCTAAATTCATATTCATTGGCTAATCATTTTTCCATACTAAATATATCATAATTTTCCAAGAAAAACATGTATTTCCATTTTTGTAGATTTTTAGGTTGCTGTATCATTTGAACACAGCAGCTGTCTTTCCCATTGTGTGAAAATTCCATGATGAATGGACCTACAGAAATGCCAAAATTACTTGGAAAAAAAGTTTTTACACTGACTTCTTTTAAAATTTGAGAATGCTTTTCCCTTCTAAAAATTATTTTGGAGATTGTTGTCATTCTGTGATTACAGAAAGCTTATCTATGGAGCATGCGATCATACACCTTCATCCGAAACCTGAAATATGATCATGAGCGGACCATGATATCTTGTGATTTCTCTATGGATGGAGGGCTGCTTGTCATTGGTTCTTTTCATTCTGCAACTGGCTGGTGGCTGGATTTATGGGACCCCTACACTGCTGACAAGCTGACTACAGTGGAGTAAGTGGTCCAGGCCACTGGCCTCATTGACTGTTAGTTTCCATATAACAGATGCCAGTATTGAGACTATGATTAACAGCTTTAAAATGATTCTAAAGCTTAAGGAGAACTGCACCAGTTCGTCATGGTAACAGGCTTTTGTATGTCATATTGTCATTGTCAAACAAAAGATGACCAATTAATCCAAGTTAAAGTAACAGTAAAACAGATTTTAACAGTGATCATACGCTTATCAAATGAGGCACTTTTGCTGTTATTTATCAGTCGTCTCTTAAGAGGCCTTTACAGTTATTTTGCGAATGTAAAAATGTCATTTAAAAAAAACAGAAGATAGAAGAATGGGATGGAAGGCCTCACTGTTAGAGCCAGTGGTATAGATTTTAATAGCACAGCCATATTTTTATCTGGTCCCAGAGGGTATACTTTGCTTGAGAGTACTGTTTTTGTGATACAGGTGCATATTCCACTGTGTTCTTTTCAGGGACTGTGATGTATGTGTATACAGAAATGACAATCTCCTGACAGCTTTGAGTTTCTCTCCTGTGACCCTTCAGCTGGCTTTCAAAGACTACAGGTCAGACATGTTTAATACTTGCTTGTGCTCATGAGAAATTAGATTTATTTTGTGCATGGCTTGAAAAACATTGGCTGTAATTTACATTGGATGGGTATTCATAAATTAATGGAAACAAATTTAGAAAATGGTGCCTGCGGGACACTAGGACAGAGGCATGTTTACCACCGGGTCACCCCACCTTTTATTTTAAATGTCCATCCATCCATCCATTATCTGTAACCGCTTATCCAATTTAGGGTCGCGGGGGGTCCAGAGCCTACCTGGAATCATCGGGCGCAAGGCGGGAATACACCCTGGAGGGGACGCCAGTCCTTCATAGGGCAACACAGACACACACACAATCACTCACACCTACGGACACTTTCGAGTAGTTTTTAATTTCTAAAGATACTAATTGGTGCAGTTTTGCTAGTGGAATTATTGCCCATTCTTGCTGTATTCAGGTTTGAGCTGCTTAAGTCTGTGGTCACGGTTGTCTGACCCTTCCTCTATTTTTTAAATAGGAGACAGATCTGAACTGCAGGTAGATCAATCAAGCATAGTCTATTGCTGTGTCTAGACCTGCTCTCTTTACTACTGAGGTAGTGTCAGACCTAGTTTTGCTCACCTACAGGTCAATTTCCGGCTTAAAAAAAAGTGATATGTATTTATTTTTCACCTTTATTTTGCTCCTGTTAAATTTTTAAGATTTTCAGGCACAAGCAACAATACACTGATCATGCATTGTACATGTTTATTTAAACATTAAAGGAATGGAATAACTACTTCTCTTAGAAACATGATCTTGTGACATGCTCAGACATGCCTTTATGTAATTACATAATCAATAGGTCCTTAGCTTGTAAGTCAGTGTCCCTTTCTGTTTTATGAAAGATTTCCTGTCATTGTGTAACAGGGCGTTACAGATTTGGGACATGGAACAAGACAAACTGGTCTTGGAGGCAGATCACAACAGAGTCAGTGGGCTGTGCTGTGCCTTTCACCCACAAGGCAGTGCAGTTGCTACAGGGTAATTCCACAGCACATTAAATCCTTAAACAGACACTATGGACAAATACAGATCACACTCCGAAGCCTTTTGACATTTGTAACAGAAACCAGACATGAGTACTGTTCTGAGAATTCAACTGATGTAATAATTGACACATCAAGTTATGAAGTGATTAATAGCATTCATTCATTGTAACCACTTATCCAGTTCAGGTTCACAGTAGGTCCAGAACCTGCCTGGAATCACTGGGTGCAATGTGGGAACACACCCCAAGGGGGTGTCCTCCTCTCTCTCCCTCACACACACACACACACACTTGAGTAGCCAATCCACCTACCACGCCAAACCCCTCAGTCACCTCTAGCGGGGCTCAAACCTGCAACCCCAGGAACCTGGGGCTGTGAGACAGCAAAAGTACCTGCTGTGCCACCATGCGGCCAACGATAAATAGCAGAACAAATCAATTTTCTTCCCTTACAAATATCTGTCAGATGTTGAATATACTTAGCTTCAGTGTATTAGCAATTGATAAATGAATTGATGTTTAAAAGAATAACATCTGAACCATATTTGAGCCGTGGGGCCAAAGGAGTTGCAGAAATTAAGTTCTGTTTCATTCCAGGTGTCGAGATGGGCATGTAAAGTTTTGGAGAGTTCCTCTTCTGGTTCCCAGCCTTCAGCACCTTTGTCGGACTGCCCTGAGATACTCCGTATCCACGTTCCAAGTGAGGGCCTTGCCTCTCCCAAAGAAAATCCTGGAATTCCTTACCTATAGGAATATTTCTAAGACAAAGATACTACGCTGCAGTGAACACTACAGCTGATCTCTGGCTTGTTAGCTGGTAGCACAATATTTTACAGCAATAAACAAAACTTTACTTTCATTTAAATATCAGGAAGACGACACCAACCAACCTCCAGAATTCTGTACAGATGAAAACAACACTTGTTTTGAAGTGGAATTATTTATTTAAAGACACACATTTCATTAAAATGTTCTGCTGCTATAACACTGAATGATGACCAAGATGGGATTCCAAAACATCCATTCCACAATCAACAGAAGATGCCAAATATTGTTTTAATATGCAGAAATAAGTGTGTACTGAAAACTGGTCTAGCCATCACTGACCACTATGTCTCTAACTGCCTGAAAAGCTGCCACCATTGAGCTCAGCTGAATCTTCTCATTGGTCCCAGATGCAAGCCGGTACCTGTCAGAGTAAAACAGTGTACAATAATGCATTGCACTTTTATTCAATGCAAGATTAAAAAAGAGGATGAGGTTGGATTTGGTCATAACTCATTTAACTTTATGGAGCAACTGAAAATGTACTTACTCGATATCTGCTAATTTGATTAGCAGGCCCATCCGAATGGATGGAGGAAAATCAACTGGAATAGAGCAGGGGAAGGAAGTTAATCATGGCACTAATAAGAATGTAAAAATGGTTTTGTTAAAGGTTTACAAATTAAGCAGCAAAATTGAAATGTGTTTAAATTAAAAAGGCACCTTTCAGCCTGCAATCAAGGGTACTCACGTTGTGAACACTGCACAATCCCAAAGTTTGTTTACTTTTAAATTATAAAATAAAAAGCTTGGTGGATACATGATTAATAAAATAATTAAAATTTTAAAAATTCGAAGGGGTTTTGGCCTAACACTGGCATTTAATTGTTTTTTAATTGTCAATTGTTGTTTAATCATTTGTATAGCATAGCATTTTATCCATAAACCTGCAACAATATGATTTTGTATCCATTTGTATGCATGATCCAAAAATGTTCCCTTATTACACTATCTCGCCTGCCATATGCCATTAGCAAAAAACACCATCCAAAAAAAAAAAAAGTCATCATCCTAGAGTAGTTAATTTCAGAACTGGCTCAGTGGGGGAGTCAGTTAGTTGTGAAATCATATTCTACAATTTACTGCAGCATGTCTAGCAATGGATACATTTTTCATTTGGGGTGGCATGCCCCTTTAAAGCTTCAGCACAGCAATAGTGAAGCACACTACACTAGGCCACTGGCAACTTGTTTCTGTGGCAACCACAGGGGAATCTCCAGGGAAACCAGGCCAAGAAAACAGTCTGCTGAGTCTATACGAATGGATTATGATGAGAGCAAGGGAGAGCACATGGCCTAGGACTGAACTGAATTTACAGAGAAGCCATTAACTGGATGTTAGACACTAGACAAATGTGAAAGGGTTTCACCATCCTAATGCAACCCCTTAAAACCCATAAGTGTGCCTTTAAATTTGGAATTAACCTGAATGATGTTTACCTCTGTGTATAAGAAGGTGCACCTCTGTTAAAATGTCATGCAATGCTAGACCTTTCAGTGTTTTCAACTGCAGAATTTCTGTTCAACTCACTTTAAGGAAGAATATTTTTCTGGATTTGTTCTTAGTACAGAACTAAACACTAAAGGAGAAGTGAAAGAGCAGGAAGGATACGGTTATATGCTGTTGTGAAGTCTTTGTTCAAAGCCCAGTCCAGTATGTTGGCAATATCTGACCGCAAGGGGTGTCCTGTACATGTGTAAACAGTCTCCTCTGTTATTTTCCCATAGGCCATATGAGTACTCTGCATAAACAGTCAAAATTTGTCATTTACATCAAATACTGCACATCAAAATATTTACAGCAGATCACACTATTTCTGCTTTTCAGACATCCCTTAGACACACCTGTAAAATGTTTAATGATCGCCTCATGTCTCCTGTTGACAGGGTCACAATTGCCTTCATGCCATCTTGAGTGATGTCAATGCTAAGAGAAACATTCAGAGAACAGATAAAAGGTCCACTGAATTTTTCATAAGTCTGTGTTGACTGGGCCGCGTTTTCCCTTATTCTTTGTCTGAGCCTGTATACTGGCCTATCTAGGTATATGTTACCACAAACTCTTTGTGAATTTTATCACTTATTTTCAGTCTGCTTATAAAATAATGCTTAATTAAAGCCACCATTAATGAGTTCCTAATATTGAAGGCCTCAGTCTACACTTTAATCCAATGCAACATTCTTTATGAATAAAATCTTTCTGAAAATATACTCTGTACTTTTTGGGAGCCACTTACCTCTCCTGCTGGATAACATGCTCTAGTCTGGGGATCATCTGGTTCTGAGAAAGTGGGCCAAACCGGAAACGTGTGCATCGGGACTGTAGAGCTGGGATGATCTTAGACAGGTAGTTACAGATCAGACAGAAGCGAGTGTTCTCTGTAAACTTCTCAATAACTGAGAAAAAAATAAATAAATAAAATTATATATGTAAAATTCATTATATAAGAAACAATTGCACAGAGAAATCTCTTTAAAAAATATTTCCCCTCTGGTTATTGGTCAAATCAGAAGCAGCAGCACATTCACACATTCATTGCATTTAAATCAGAAAATTAAAGTCAAATTTAAAATAAAAATCTCCATTTCATCTGTGCAATTTACAGAGGAGTGTTTTTGGCTAGTGAAAATGACGGCTTCTGCTTTTGCCACAGAGCCATTTGGAAACCCAGCAGGTAAACTGGAAGAGAGGCAGATGGTTTGCTACCTCTTCTTAAAGCATTTTGAGCATCCTGGGTCATTGCATCCGCTTCATCCAGAATCACCAATTTAAAGCCCTTCCTACACACACACACACACTGCAATTTTACATTTACGTACAAAATGACATTAACAAATCTGATAATCTTACTCAGCACTGTAATTATATGAGAAATAGTCATTGGTAAACTTTTAACAATTAAGCAATTTCGAATAATATTACAGGATGCAAATTAATTTCTGTGAAAAACAGATGTTCAAGTTCTTACTTGAAAATGGTTCTGGTGCTGGCGAAACTGAGGATTGGGCCCCGAACCACATCTATACCACGGTCATCTGAAGCATTGAGCTTTATAAAAAAGCAAACCAAATAATTAAATTATTTTAATCCATAGATTTAATAATTAAATACTTTTTAATCCATACAGCATTTTGTTTGTACTATGGAATATATATTTAATACAAGTTAAATAGCATGCTCTTATATAGGCTTACCACACATTTTATTCTAGTGTCTAACAAAGATCCATTTTAACAGGGATAATAAAGTCCTAGATCAACTCTGAGGGTATTTTTAATAGAGGAATTCTCCAGCATTTCAACTTAATATCTCTGCGTTGCACCTGTACCAATAAAATACCAAATGCATGTTTTAAACACGCTTCAGTGAACTTAATAAATGAAAAGAAAATCTGTGTATCACAACAAATATCCTATACCAGGAACCAATGTCCAGGTGTTATGGTTTTAAGGACAGGTTAATGATTGACTATTGTGGATTTAAAAAAAAAACCCACACTGGATGTACACACCCTAGCATTAAGACTAGATTTTTATCTGCAATACCTCAAGAACCATGGAGTTGAACTCTTTATCTTTGTAGAGTTGCTTAGCACAGGCTAAGATGGTGGAGGTCTTTCCTGTTCCTGGAGGCCCATAAAACAGCAGATGAGGCAGTCTGTCTTCACTGATGAACTTCTGAACTGAGGAGGAGGATTCAGAAATAATTGTGAAAAACATGCTTCTTGCAGCTGGAGAGATACTACAGCTGGTGAGCAGACAATAGCTATGGTTTTCTATCAGGACCTAGCCAGTGTTTTCATACTTGGACATTCATAACGGAGTCAAACATGTTATTGGGTATAATAATTCAATTGATTGTGTTTACTCATTACTTACTCGTGCTCAGAATGTCTTGATGAGAGATCAAGTCATTTAGTGTCTGTGGCCTATACTTTTCAACCCTTTAAAAAAAGAAAGAATATCCAGTTGTAAACATTTTTTTATTAATTTATAAATACAAATTTAACTGCATTTTTATATGTATAATAAACATTGCCATCATGAAATAAAATTAACTCGACCATGACCTTTGAATGTTTAGTTCAAAACCTAATTTTTGTATCATTAACTCATTATATGATTTTATAATATCCATTATTAATAACCATAGCAGAGCAGAGTGTGAAATGTGGGTCAATATTGCAACCCTTTCCAAGGCCAGACCACAAGGCGGGATTTCTTCATTAGCCAAATAGCTTAGGCTCAGAATTGAGTTCAGTAGGAATCTCCCTCAACTCTTTTCCATATTTGACTTAATGCTTAAGGGTTATAGCTAACAGTCTATAACAATCTATCAAGACCAGGACGAAATCTTTGCTTTCTATGATTTTGGCCCTTTAAAGGGACACTATTTAAGACGTTATTTTGCTCCTTGGGCTCCCTCTAGTTGTAAATAGTCCATACTTACAACACTGTACTGAAATCACTGGGGAGGGTGGTAGTTTCACACCCTCCTGAGTAGGAAACTTATTTGCATTTGTGAGTTTTGTATTTCTTGAAGGGGACTTTTATATTTAAGGGGAGTTATGAAGGTGAGCCACTCCATTTGTGTGTAAGCTCCATAATGAAATTATAAAATAATAAAAATATATTGGTTGATTCTATACCTTGCTTCTAATTAAATAAATATTAGTGTCCTCATTGGCTTTTCTCGGGGATGCTGTCATTTTTTATTATTATTATTTTTTTAACTTGACGAAGGCCTATGTGGCACATGCGTTGTTGATATGCGGACACTGTCACACGCTTTAAAAAAAAACGTAACAGTATGTTAGCATATTTAGAGTTTAGCATTTCACATCAGTGACTATGCCGAAACTTAGAACATGTTAGTGTGTAGACAAACTGTAAGTAAATACACAACGTTACTGTTACCCCAAAAATGCAACATCTCTGGGCTAAGCAAGCCAATAAATAACCTAATATTTTTGTGTACGTTTATATTGATGGACGGTTCTGCATGTTGTTTTTACGGTGCATATGCAATCTATCATCACAGACCCGAGCCTCGAGTCCTGTGTAGAGATTAAAGTTAAAGCCTAATAACTGATAAGTTGAAGTTTCATAATGCATTAATTACCCGGGTAAAGCTCTGCAGTCGGAGTACAACTCTCTCCTCTTTATAAGGAGACACTACTAACATTTATTCAGTGCTTTCACGCTCAAGTGGCGCTCTGTTTATCGCAGTAACATCTTACCATGGTAAATTCCTCGTCTGAACGCCTGTCTTGCTGGTCGAAGCCATGTTTTACTGTGTTTTTACCGTGAGTTGTATCTCGCTTCTCCCTTGGCGCGCTTTTAGTGTTTGACTCCTAGGTCGAATCGACTCTTTCGACTTGGTTCTTTAAAATAACACCAAATTAACCGAGTCGCTTGTTCACATTGAATGGCTTTTTATAACAATATTCTCCGTTTTTACAGTGGTGTTTTTTAGTGAAATCAGTGAAACCCCTTGATAGAAATTCGTGTAATTCATGAAAAACTGTTTTCTCTTTGTGGACTGAAGGATATCTTTTGAATGTATTCTTGTGAATTTCTGATTCGGTTCATTAAAGTGGACAGTTTGAATCAGATTGGTGAACTGAATCGATTGTGACCTCACTGGTGACGACAGAGCGGTTCAGCACCGTTTCTCCGCCCATTTATAAAATCTAATATTATAGTTACACACTGCATGCTCCATACTTAACTCTATTCTACATACTGCATTCTCCATAATACCAAATAACACGTTTTTATAAAGTATTCAGTCCTATTCAAAATAACCCATAGCACATATACTGGAAATAAACAAGCCTACTTCATTCTGTATTACATAATATATTATATGCATACAGGTATATTATATGTCCTTGTATTCTCAGGTATGCAGTTGAGTTTTTAAGATGAATTTACAGGGTTGTTTATTATTATTATTATTATTATTAAAAATAATAATAACATAAATATCTACATATACATATACATACAACAGTTGTAGATACCCTTTTAAATTAATGTATTACATTGCTTTACAGTGCACGTATTTTAGAAAAAGTTACAGTTAGCATCAGCTTACAGTTCTCTGTCCTTGGTGCCAAATACTGGCTAGTGTAAAACCCCTCAGCACTGCTGCAGAGCAGTGAAACCATATTCTCTGGAGTGACGAAGATTCAACTGCCACATTTAGTAGGAGTGACTTTGTGATCCCACAGTAATCATTAAACACCTGTACTTGACCTGCCTAAGGTTCTCATGGCTAAACACCATCAAATTCTCACAAAAATATTTGAAATGTTGGACTGTTGCATACCGTCTGTCTTCCATGACTGTGTGGAATTATGAAATTCCAGTGTTTAAAGGATTTTGCAATCAAAGCACAATGTGAAGATTACAACACACATGAAAAGGCAATAGAAGCATCTGGAACAACCATTACTTTTCAGTCTTTTTTTTATGTGTGTATATGTATGTGTGTGTTATGTAAGATGGTTTTTACAGTAAAAGGCAGTTTTACAATTCATTGTGTGTCTTGGTACCCCAGCAATAGATTGTTCAATTTTTACAACAATCTGCAGTAAACAGTTATAAATATAAATTTGTGAAATATATATATATATATTCTGATTTTCTAATTTATACAAGAAAAATATTACACTGTAAAATGGGTCATGATCAACAGGGAGATGTGGCCAGAATCCTATGGCATACTGATGTGTGGTGAAAAAATTAAAGTCCCAAAAGAATAATCAGGAATAAAAACCTCAAATAATGTTAAGGAGCTTGGAAACCCTCGGCATACATGCTGCCAATTTGGCATGATTTGAAAACCCCTTATATATTCCTTATCGTCACATTAGGCCCAAAGATAAAAAAAATGTACATGCCATTGAATCAGTTCTACGTTGAAATGAATCACTGAATCGGACCCTTTTTGAAGAATCGGTTCATGTAATCACTCTATTATTTGAGTTCGCGTTGCGTTTCAGCCTGATCTCGCGAGAGTTCTCTCTCTCTCTCTCTCTCTCTCTCTCTCTCTCTCTGGGTGAGAGGAGTGACGGCGGAGGCTGAGGGGTTGGTGGGGGGGGCAACATCAACATGAACATGTCGCTGTATTGGGGGATAGCAGGGACCTGCCGCCGTCAGCTTTAGAGCCGAAGCCCATCTCTGACCCGCGATGCACCTGCCGCCCGCGCGCGCCGAGAGCCCGTGATTTCATGGGGTTTGGATATTTCCCCTGTTTTTCTTGTTTTATCCTTTTCATTTGCTGTTGTGTGTGTGTGTGATTGTGTGTGTGTGTGTGTGTGTGTGTGTGCGCGCGCGCGCGCGTGTGTGTACGTGTGTGTGTGTGTGTGTGTGTGTGTGTGAGTGATCGGCGGAGTGCGGCCCTGATGCTCTGAGCGCCGCCGCAATGCAATGCAACGCCCGGGACGCAGCGCCATCGCCTTTACGCACGAAGAGTCTCTCTCGGAGAAAGCGCTGTTAAATGGAGCGGGCGCTCGGACGCGGTTTGAGCCTCTTCGCCTGCTGTTTTTAATGTTTCTAGCTCGGACTGAGAGAGACAGCAGACGTCAAACCACATCCATCTCCCTCACCACCATCACTGTCACCATCACTGACAACAACCACCACCACCAACACAACAACAACAAACAAAAACAACACCACCACCGCGCGCCAAATGATGGACGAGGAGACGATTACCAAGAGCGAGGAGCAGCATCAGCAGCAGCAGCATCCTCTGAGCGCGCAGAAGGCGCTGCAGCAGTGCGAGCTCGTGCAGAACATGATCGACATCAGCATCTCCAGCCTCGAGGGCTTGAGGACCAAATGTGCCACATCCAACGACTTGACTCAGAAAGAGATCCGGACGCTGGAGGTACAGCCTTTCTGTTACCTTCTTGTCTTTTCTGTCCACCCCCTCCTTTCCCAATGCATTACGTTAAGGTTCCTGGCTTCAGACCCGCTTCTGCGCACCTTTATTTCTGTACGGTCTTGTTCCTGTGCGTGTGTTTATCATGTTGTTTGGAGCATGATCAGAGAGGTAGGCTCATAAAAAGCAAGGGGCTGCAGTGAGGCTGAGAGCTTGCGCATTCTGCAGGTGGTGGTGGTGGTTGAGTATTTGTGGAGGGAGCGAGTTGGTAAAGGGGGGAGGGGGTCAGTTACTGACAAAGCCCTTTTGAGAGTTTCTCAATTATGTAATTCAATATTAAGTTGCCTGATACCTATGTGTAACTTAAAAGCTTATTTGTAGCCCCCTCCACCATATGCATGGAAGTTGTTCTGCTTTATCCTCATTTCTAGAACTATGCTAAAAGACAGTTTCTTCAATGATCAACACAGCACAAGCATCATGTTTATAGCCTGTTATCACAGGCCACAGGGCCTTAGATTTATACACACTCACACAGTGTTTAGACCTATACACACTCACACAGGGCCTTAGGACTACCAATCAGGGTCTTGGATTTATAAACACTAATACAGAGCCTAGGCCCGCACATACTCACACAGGGGCTTAGACCTATACATACTCACACAGGGGCTTAGACCTATACATACTCACACAGGTGCTTAGACCTATACATACTCACACAGGGGCTTAGACATATACATACTCACATTGGGGCTTAGACCTATACATACTCACATTGGGGCTTAGACATATACATACTCACATTGGGGCTTAGACCTATACATACTCACATTGGGGCTTAGACCTATACATACTCACATTGGGGCTTAGACCTATACATACTTACATTGGGGCTTAGACCTATACATACTTACACAGGGGCTTAGACATATACATAATTACACAGGGGCTTGGACCTATACATACTCACATTGGGGCTTAGACCTATACATACTCACATTGGGGCTTAGACATATACATACTCACATTGGGGCTTAGACCTATACATACTCACATTGGGGCTTAGACCTATACATACTTACATTGGGGCTTAGACCTATACATACTTACACAGGGGCTTAGACATATACATACTCACACACACGCTTAGACCTATACACACTCACACAGGGGTTTGGACCTATATGTACTTACACAGGGGCTTAGACCTATACACACTCACACAGGGGTTTGGACCTATACATACTCACATAGGGGTTTAGACCTATACATACTCACACAGGGGCTTAGACCTATACATAACTACAAAGGGGTTTGGACCTATACATACTCACACAGGGGCGTAGACCTATACATACTCACACAGGGGCTTAGACCTATACATACTCACACAGGGGCTTAGACCTATACATAGTCACACAGGGGCTTAGACCTATACATACTTACACAGGGGCTTAGACCTATACATACTCACACAGGGGCTTAGACCTATACATAGTCACATAGGGGCTTAGACCTATACATACTTACACAGGGGCTTAGACCTATACATAGTCACACAGGGGCTTAGACCTATACATACTCACACAGGGGCTTAGACCTATACATAACTACAAAGGGGTTTGGACCTATACATACTCACACAGGGGCTTAGACCTATACATACTCACACAGGGGCTTAGACCTATACATAGTCACACAGGGGCTTAGACCTATACATACTTACACAGGGGCTTAGACCTATACATAGTCACACAGGGGCTTAGACCTATACATACTCACGATGGAGCTTAGACCTATACATACTTACACAGGGGCTTAGACCTATACATACACACACAGGGGTTTGGACCTATACATACTCACATTGGGGCTTAGACCTATACATACTCACACAGGGGCTTAGACCTATACATACTTACACAGGGGCTTAGACATATACATACTCACATAGTGACTTAGACCTATACATAGTCACACAGGGGCTTAGACCTATACATACTCGCATAGGGGCTTAGACCTATACATACTCACACAGGGGCTTAGACCTATACATAGTCACACAGGGGCTTAGACCTATACATACTCACACAGGGGCTTAGACCTATACATAACTACAAAGGGGTTTGGACCTATACATACTCACACAGGGGCTTAGACCTATACATAGTCACACAGGGGCTTAGACCTATACATACTTACACAGGGGCTTAGACCTATACATAGTCACACAGGGGCTTAGACCTATACATACTCACGATGGAGCTTAGACCTATACATACTTACACAGGGCCTTAGACCTATACATACACACACAGGGGTTTGGACCTATACATACTCACACAGGGGCTTAGACCTATACATACTTACACAGGGGCTTAGACCTATACATACTCACATAGTGACTTAGACCTATACATAGTCACACAGGGGCTTAGACCTATACATACTTAGACAGGGGCTTAGACCTATACATACTCACACAGAGGCTTAGACCTATACATACTTACACAGGGGCTTAGACCTATACATACTCACACAGGGGCTTAGACCTATACATACTTACACAGGGGCTTAGACCTATACATACTCACACAGGGGCTTAGACCTATACATACTTACACAGGGGCTTAGACCTATACATAGTCACACAGGGGCTTAGACCTATACATACTCACGATGGAGCTTAGACCTATACATACTTACACAGGGCCTTAGACCTATACATACACACACAGGGGTTTGGACCTATACATACTCACACAGGGGCTTAGACCTATACATACTTACACAGGGGCTTAGACCTATACATACTCACATAGTGACTTAGACCTATACATAGTCACACAGGGGCTTAGACCTATACATACTTAGACAGGGGCTTAGACCTATACATACTCACACAGGGGCTTAGACCTATACATACTTACACAGGGGCTTAGACCTATACATACTCACACAGGGGCTTAGACCTATACATACTCACACAGGGGCTTAGAGCTATACATAGTCACACAGGGGCTTAGACCTATACATACTCACATTGGAGCTTAGACCTACACATACTCACATAGTGACTTAGACATATACATAGTCACACAGGGGCTTAGACCTATACATACTCACATTGGAGCTTAGACCTATACATACTCACACAGGGGCTTAGACTTATATGTACTTACACAGGGGCTTAGACCTATACATACACACACAGGGGTTTGGACCTATACATACTCACAAAGGGGCTTAGACCTATACATATTCACACAGGGGCTTAGACCTATACATATTCACACAGAGGCTTAGACCTATACATACTCACATAGGGCTTAGACCTATACATACTCACATAGGGGCTTAGACCTATACATAGTCACACAGGGGCTTAGACCTGTACATAGTCACACAGGGGTTTAGACATATACATACTCACATAGGGGCTTAGACCTATAAATACCTACAAAGGGGCTTAGACCTATACATAGTCACACAGGGGCTTAGACCTATACATACTCACATAGGGGCTTAGACTTATACATACTCACATAGGGGCTTAGACCTATACATACGCACACAGGGGCTTAGACCTATACATACTCACACAGGGGTTTAGACCTATACATACGCACACAGGGGTTTAGACCTATACATACGCACACAGGGGCTTAGACCTATACATACGCACACAGGGGTTTAGACCTATACATACGCACACAGGGGTTTAGACCTATACATACTTACATAGGGGCTTAGACCTATACATAGTCACACAGGGGTTTAGACCTATACATACTTACATAGGGGCTTAGACCTATACATACTTACACAGGGGTTTGGACCTATACACACTCACACAGGGGTTTAGGGCCCCTATACACATTCATACAGGGTCTTAGACTTATGCAGCCACACATGGTCTTAGATCTGCACATATTTACACTAGGCTTTGGAACTATACCCATGCAGTGCTTTTAAACAATACATAAACACAAGGCCTGAACACAGTTAAACTGTCCTTAGACCTATACACACTCACACACAGGACTTGAATCAGCACGCCCTTAGACCTATACACACTCATGCACAGCCTTGAATCAGAACACATTCACACACAGGACTTTAAACCATTACACAGTAAAACTCCTAGACATGTACACAGTCAAACAGGGCCTTAGAGCCTCTCATACTCACACAAGGGCTTAGAGCTGCACACAGTTAAACAGGGTCATACATCAGTCCACACTCACACAGGATCTTAAATCTACACACATTCACACAGGGCCTTGGACCTATGCAGACTCACACAGGGCCTGACATCTAAACACACTCATACAGGGCCTTAGACACAGACACACACTCACACCCACACACACAGCCTCATATCTGCACAAAATAACTCGGGGCCTTAGATATGCACAAACACACAGACTGCATACACTCACACAGAGCCTCAGAACTGTACACACACTCACAAAGCTTCATAACTGTACACGCTCACACAGAGCCTCAGAACTGTACACACTCACATAGGGCCTCAAACTAATACACACAGATCCAGATCTGCACACACTCACAAATGCATGACCCTTCACTTCAGTCTCACTCTGTGTGACTTCTGCAGTGTTTATGCTTGCAAAAGGAAGGTAGCTTTTCAACGATTAGCACCTCAAACTAAATTAGACACAGTAAAGAAAGACAACACCTAGCCTTGATGAAACATGGAAGTAACCTGTTGTGAGGCCTCTTTGTGGTAATAAGACTTTTTGCCCTCCTCTTAAGAGAAAAATTCATATAAAGCTGCTAGCATGCTATGAGTGTGTTACATTTTGTATAAAATGCTTTCAGGGGACTTGGAACTTGACTAATTTAGGAGCAGTCATATTGTGTTTGACACTAGAGTTATTTTTTAGTTAATGGCATAAACAAACAAACAAACAAACAAACAAAAAATAAATAAAGAAGGAAATAAAAATGTATACCATGTTTTGTTACGTAGCATTATAATATTTGTTCCTTTCCCACACTTAAAATACCTGCAAGAATTCCCTGCATATGTCTTTTTCCTTTTTGAATCAATTAATTGAACGAAGAAGCTAAGATTATTCAGTATCAAACTCCCACTATTTCATACTAAGTGATTGGGGCTATCATGGTACCTGCAGGGTTCAGCAATACATTAAAAATACACCTCATACTTTTAAATAAAGTTCCTTAATAGTTATTTGCTTGGAATAACTATTAAATTGCAAATGTTGTAGGAGAAATAAATAAATTATGTAACGGTTCTTTAACAGGGTTCACTCATCTACTGGATATCCATCTGTTCACCAAACAGTCCAGATGTTTTGCTTTATTTTATGTTTGGCAGTCATTGAGTGACTCAGAACCATAACCACAAAATCACTAGTTTAAAACCATTTATAAAAAGCCAAAGATCCACCTATAATAGTCAAGATATTTTGTCAGCCTTTACTGAAAAAATGTACTTATATTATTATTATTATACATCCAGAAACACAAGGCAGCAATTTCAAACCTCTCATGAAGCATCTTAAAAGTGCATCAAATATTTATCCATGCTTTTTTCATTTTATTTATTCCAAATATTTTAATGTGAGTTTCCTGAAATTAAAATGGAAAAAGTTTTGATAAAACTTTGTATTGATTTTAGAAAACTCCTTATAGCAATACAGTTATTCTCAATTAGTCACATGATGTTTGTTAGTGATTTTTTCCCCCACAAAAACAAGCTCTACCACAGTTAGCCACAAATGGTTCTAGTATAATCTAATGTTAATTTACAGTTTATTCTACATTAATGCATGAGCTGTACGATGTTGATATTTGAATGGAAATTTTAAATCACAAACGCATAGCCTCATACATTTGTGGACACTTAAGGTGGAGTTTGTGCTGGTTTTGAAAACGGAAGAACATGAGATGAACAGGGCAGGGTTGTTTTTGAAGGTTTGCAGTGTGGTTGCAAGGCACCCTGGTGTGAAACAGCTGAAAGTGTCAGTTAGCGATGATGGCTTCTTTATAAACATGAGAAAACTTTTGGAAGTGATTCACAGTAAATTGTGATTGTGTTAGCAAAAGCAAGCTACATAAAATTGCTGCTCTATTACAGTTTCACTGATCTTGTTAGCTCTTTAACCAACTGCTCAGTCAACTAATACAGGGGGAGAGAGAAAAACGTAGCTGTCCATCTGGTTATTTTAATTCAGAGCTGATTAATGAATAACACTAAATCAATGAAAAACTTTGTTAGCTATATTTTAGGCTACCTCTCTTATAGGGTGGAGAAAAATAAAATTTAATAGAAATATACACCAAATATAGAAAAATATAGAATATAATTCTATATTGACATATAGAAAACTAAAAATTGAAATATACATCAAGTCCCTGTGTTTATGGTTTGTTAAAACTTAAAATAAAATAATAATAACAAAATAATTTTTGGGGACATTTTATCAGAGATACTTTGGTGCTTTTCCACTGCATGGCACCAGCTCGGCTCTTCTTGACTTGGCATGGCTTGGCTGGTTGCATTTCCACTAGTATAGCTGCCCCACAAAATGTAGCCAATGACGTCTCAAAAATGGGAATAACGTGCTGTGAAAGCCACATCAACATGGTGGTAATGTTAGCTGTTTACTCATCATGTATTCGCATGTTGTTTTTGTGTTTTTTGGACTGAACACAGCTCTGTGACCCAGTTCTCACAGATCGGCAGAGTTTTCTTTGTTGCATGTCGGTCACTGGGAACGTTTGAACTTCTTCAAACTCCACGGCATAATTTTAAGAGCTGCTGTTGTGAGTCAGATAAAAACAAATGTGATTGCTACTGTAGCTTGGAGATTTTATAAGCGTGCTGAAGATCATTTCACTGTCTAAACAAGTCTCTCTGGCCAGTCAGAGCTCTGTAAGGTTTATATGTCACATTAATTACCTACTTGGCTTGCTTCCTACCAGGTGCAAACATGGACTAAATAAGTACCAGGTTGCAGGGATTAGGTACCAAATTTGCCTAATGGAAAAGCAAAAGAGCAGAGTCGAGTCAAGTAGAGTCCATGCAGTGGAAAAGCGCTGGACTGAGGTTTTGGGAGTGCACTTCCCCTGCTAGAAATACTTCAGGATCTTCACCTCTCCTTTTTTAAACTGTTCTCTTTATGTTAATAACCTTAAACCTAGTATAAGCAGGGCCATCTTTATTGTAAACTTGTGCTGATGCGTAATTGTGAATTCTCCAAACAGTCTGTGATACTATTGGATGTTAAGAACATTTGCATTGAAATCTGTTTACTCTGAGACATGTAAACACAGGAGACAGTTCACTGATAGAAAATAAATGGGAGAGATTGTAACTCTTAAACAAACACTATAATTTTTTATGTGATTTTGGTTATATTTTAACCCTGACTGCAAATATGCATTTGAAACTTTACTGTGGCTTTTAGTTTTGAATTTATAGGTCTTCTCCCTTTCAAAGTATTATATTAGTATTATATGAGTGGACATGGATTTGGTGGAATGCTGGAGTTATAAAGATGGCCTCTCGCCTCTAAGGGTTTAATATTTTCCCATAGTTCAGAGTTTGTCACTACTTTCAGACAGTGACCTGAGATTCATGTGCAGTTGCTCCAGAGCTTTGGTAATGAGTCATGTACAGTGGGGGGTGGTAGGAACCTGGGGCCAAATTCACAAAATCTTTTCTTATGAAGGAGCTTAAGATAAACAACTTCATACGAATGTTCGTAAATGCAGTTTACACATGCTTAAAAAAGAATTGGACAAAAAGAGTCAAGCTGCACATTCAAAAAATTTAAGGAAACAAGAACTAGACCGGTGGGTGGAAGACATAGCCAACAGAAAATATCACAGACTATTAAGTTTTCCCTTTTTCTCCATATGTAGAAAAAGAACTATAGTAATTCACCTATTTAAACTGATCATTTTAGAGACCTACCTGGATTATACTCCTTTCTAAGACAAGTGTGAGGCTTTGTTAAGGATATATATTTTTAAAGACTATTAATTGTTCTTATAATTTTTTAAAGAATGTTTTGAAGAAAAAACGTTTATCTTCAGTTTGAAGTTAAAAAATAACTCAAACATTTATGAAGCATTTCTCTCTTGGGACACTTTTGTGAATTGAGCCCCAGATGTCCTGACAAGTTTATACTTGACAAGTTTATGTATTAGAACCGTACACCAGCTTTTGTTTAGCTGCACATCCCTTTCTGCATCTAAACTGCAGTGACATCACTGGCTTGGGAAAACTTGTCCAATTTAGAATATTTATGTATTGTGCAACATGCAGTGCTCCAGTTCAGAGGAATCCTGAAAAATTTATCAAGACAATGGGACAGTTAAGTACATAGGAACACTCAGAAAAACAACAGGACATTATTTAGAAAAAGTAGTGAACCGAGGCTACTTTGATATAGCATTTATTAAAATACCAACATAAATATCATGTGCCAACTAATAATATCAATTTAATTATTATACAGTGCCTCAAATCTAAAATCTTATCATTTTTAAAGGCTAGATAAGTAAGTAAAGCAAGTAAAAAGATTTATTTATACAGCACTTTTCACAGACACAAGCCACAAAGTGTTTTACACACACACACACACACACACACACACACACACACACACACACACACACACACATACACTAAAAGAACAAAAGGCAAGAAAAATGACCTTGTCCATTATCCAAATGCCTGCTCAAAAAGGTAGGTCTTTAGTTGTTTTTTAAAAGAGTCAATTTAAAAGAGTCAACCGATATGTTAAAAAAGGGGCAATGTGGGCACAGCTTAGGAGCAATGATCTCCATGAGTCTTCAAGCGAGAACATGAAGCAGACAGTACATTTTAATTTCTTGACCTAAGAGAACATGCTGATATGTATGGGTTAAGTTGATCAACCACATACATAGGAGCCTGTAATGTACTCAGCTGGAAGCCAGTGTAAAGATACTAATGGAAGGCCGTCTATTTGACTTAGTAAGTAATCTCACTGTTGCATTCTGAATCGCCTGCAATTGCTCACGAGCAGACATACTAAGTGAAGAGAAAAGACCCCCAATCAATCCAAGTAGGCTCCAGATGCACCGTGACCCTGAACTGGAAAAGTGGTTACAGACAATGAATGAATGAATGTTTAATTGTTTGTGAACTGATGATACTAAATGTTAGTTTTGCAGAGGGATTTCTTGCCCATTTTGACTTACAGTACAGTTCTGTGTCTATGAAGATACTTTGTTTTAACGCATACAGAATGATGGCTGGCATTATCTTGCTGAAATAACCATGGACTTTCCAGGAAAAATATAATATGTCTAAAATATATGTCTCTCTAAAAACATAGTGTTTGCCTCCACATCAGTGGAAACTTTTCACATATACAAGTCACTCATGTCTTGGTCACTGGTGCACCCCACACCATAATAGATGTTGCGTTTGCCACCTATTGGTGGATGGAATCTATAGTCATTGGCACAGAAAACACAATATTTATTTTTCACGAAAACAAGCTGAAACATGGACCTGAAACATCTGACCACAGCACATGTTGTTAATGTTGTCCAGAGAACTTGGTAGGGGTTCAGCATAGAATTGATGTATGATTTTTTTCTTGCTTAACAGAGTTACAGTTTTTGTATATTTATTAGTTAAATTAAGGTTCTAGAGAATTAGAAAAATCACACATTTTTTCATTGCATTTCCAGCTTCTTTTGGAAGTTTGTTATTTGCAAAAGAGATGAAGAAAATTGCAGTTGCACGTGGGCTTTATTAATTTAGTAAATATCTTTTATAAATTACAGACTCACCTTCTTCATCCCTTGATTGGATTTTTTTTACAGGTTTTGTATTGTAACCACAATTATTTTTGGGTTTTGGTAAAGTGGTTGATTCCAGAATGTTATAATGCATTAATTCATTCTTTCATTGTCTGTAACCGCTTATCCAGTTCAGGGTGGGTCCAGAGCCTATCCATAATCACTGGGAGCATGGCACAGGGTGACACACACTTTTGAGTCACCAAACCACCTACGAACGTGTGTTTCTGGACTGTGGGAGGAAGCTGGAGCGCCTGGAGGAAACCAGGGGAGAACACACCAAACTCATCACAGACAGTCACCCGGAGCGGGACTTGAACCTACAACCTCCAGGTCCCTGGAGCTGTGTGACTGCGACACTAGCTGCTGCGCCTCCATGCTTTCCGTTATAATGAATTTATAGTTTTTATTGCCAGACCTATAGTTCATTGTGTGATTTATACACACATTTGCTGGATACTGTGAAATGGTGTGTTTCTTCTTGTATGTTAATGTTGTAACACACTGCATGAATATTCAAAATGATTGATGACTACAATTATGGAGAAAATTTTGGTGGAAAACCTGTTAAACAACGTAATGCAAATAAAATCTTGTAATTTTACAGTACAGCATGAATACTGTAAATAAGCACATTTAAATGGCTATCAATATGTTTCTGTTGGTAAACTTTAAAACTGTATATGCATTACATATTTTCAAAGTTACTTCATAATTCAGTTACTCAAATGACATTTGATGTCATTCAGACTACTTTAATATGAAAAGGGTTTAGTACAAGAAGTAACTGACTCACATTTGTATACTGTGTTGCTGGATGGTTTACACAATGACCAAAATGAACATGCATGTGTCTTCTGAGTTGTTTCATGTAAGGTCTGTTTTGCTTTACAGTGTCTGGCATGAATTTCTCTGTAATAAATACATTAGAAAATATTTGTTTAAGGTGGGATGGTGGCACAGTGCTTCTGTCACACATTCTCTAGAGTCCTGGGGTTGTGGGTTCAGCCTCCGCCTCAGGTCAATGTCTGTGAGGAGTTTGATATGCTCTACCTGTGTCTGCATGGGTTTCCTCCTGGTGCTAAGGTTTCCTCGCACAAAGCCAAAACCATATGTTGGTAGGGGGATTGGATATTCTGAACTGGATAAGCAGTTACAGATAATGAATGAATGAATAATGTGTGAGGCCTCAGGCAGTGTATTCATTACCAGTTCTTGAAGATTTTGTGATATATAAGGGAAACCTTAAAAATGACATATGCCTCTTTTTACACAAGTAAACAGTCCTGTAGTCTTGATGAAATGTCTGTGACATGCTTTGGTCTAAATACCACAAGGATCAAACACCACAGTACTGTTTGCCTGTTCAGAACATCTGGTTTCAGCATGTGTTCCTCTAAATGAGAATGAGTGCTCCGTTCAGCATGAGAATCCGGCAGTGAGGAGCAAGGAGCAGAAGCTATGTACAATGTACACTGAAATTTTCCTCATAATGATTCTTCTTCTCTCTCTCTCTCTCGCTCTCTCTCTCTCTCTTTCTCTCTCTCTCTCTCAGGGTAAGCTGGTGAAGTATTTTAGCCGGCAGCTCTCCTATAAGAATAAAGTGCCCTTACAGGAGCGGAATGTGGAGCTGGACAGATTTCCTCGCCTCACACACTGGCTCCGGATCGTCAACATGAGGAAGGAGGTGACCGAGGTACAGGAGAGAGAGAGAGAGAGAGAGAGAGAGAGAGAGAGAGAGAGAGAGAGAGAGAGAGAGAGAGAGAGATTACTGCAACTATACCCATTAAATCTATGGTTAACAAACAACATGAATCTGTCAGGAAACTTAAGTCTGTTTGTTTTACTGATAGCCTCTCAAGACATTTCAGACATATGATGGTAAACGTGTTGTGTGAATTTTGAGAGTAGTCTCACAGATTCTGTGCTTTGGTTAACCACTGCTTAATTACTATTACTTTCACACTTAAGTCTCCAGCGATAATTAAAGCATGGTGTACAAACAAACATTCACTAGTTTTCACATGTAACCCTTTGAATGAAGCTGTGAAATTCAGTGGAAAGTGTGTATTCTAATCTCAGTGTATTATTTGTGTTTGGAAGCTGAAGATGAGATATTTGAATGACTGATTAATATGATGAAATATTATCACTGTGTTCACAGTCTTGTATTATTCTGGCTGGATGTTGCAGTTTGTTGAGTGTAAATAGGGTATGTACTGAGTCACACTGTTCATAATTCAGTTTAAACCATAGTGTCTCAAATCAGTAGTGTTTTAATGAGGCAAAAATTGGTTTCAAATAAGTGCAGTATATAGAAATTAAATTTTTCAGTTTAATCATTCACTGTTATAAAAGATCCCAGTACTTGTAACTGAAGTTGTAACAACAAGGAGTCTTTCAGTGATTAATAGACAGACCACAGAATATCAAAAGACAAACAAGGAAGCACAGTAGTACAGCGGGCGCAGTGCTTATGTAGCTTTGTTTGTAGCATCAGTGAAAGTGGGCTGTCTCTGTTGGTATACAGGGCTAAGTAGCAGCGCGACATCAAATGTAGCAGACAGGGCACAGGGCCTGCAGCTGGAGTAGGCTCGCTGAGTCAGTATGCAATGCAGACAGCAGCTGAGAGAGCAAGAAGCCAGCCAGTGAGCAGGGTTGATCCGCAGTTCTGAAATCACAGGCCAATAGTTGACACACACAACAGTTAGCAACAATAAGTATTGGCAGTTGAATGGAAACGAGGGCCAAGCAGTGGTGGTGAAAGCAAGTTTCCTTAGGCAGCAAAATGTTCATACCATAATCTTGGCATGTTGTGTTTGTGTGGATTAGGATATCGTGTAATATAATTTAACCCTAGACTTTATTTATCTGTAAGGCTAGAGGTACTTAAATGGAACGTCTACAATTGTGGGCAATCACAGTTCTCTCTGGTTGTTTTACATTCCAAAGCTAAGAATTTTTTAAGGTGGAATGGTATGTTTAAGGGGGAAAACCGACAGTTATTTGTACCTTGATGAATTTTAATTTGTCTGTAAGTTTTCATTCAATGCTTGAATTACCATGGAAACTCACTTGTAACTCAAGTTGTGTAGTTTTGTAGTACTTTCAGTAACATAGTTATCCGTCTCCCGAATTTGGAAACATTTCCACCTTAAGTGATCTGAAACAGCAAAATTAAGTCTATATTACCGACCTATGGAGCAGTCATGAGCAATATCCTCATCTCAGTCGTTTTTCAACGTTTGTAGCTTTCTCTGTTATCTAATAATACTCCAGATGCCTCTGACATGAGTAGAGAGAAAGAGAGATTGCATACCAAACCGAGCCAGTTTCTACTTATTTACAGTCACTGGGGCTTTGTAAACACGAAAACAGAAAGGAGAGCTAGTAAATGGCGAATTTTATAAAAAGTGTTTTTTGATTACAATCGTGAACTACGCCTTTAAGGGGTACTATTCAAATTACAAATTTCACATGATTTATTATAAGATTAGTGTTATTAAAACTGTTTGGTGTAACAGTTCTAACACTGTCTGTCTGTTTTGATGCAAGCTCATGAAAATGATGATTTTTATTTTTGCAACTATCCAGATACTACTTCTAATAAGCAAGTCATCCATTGCTGACACAGGTTCAAACACAGCTTATATATTCTTCACAGAAAGCATAGAAAAATGAATGAGGTCATCATGCCCAATGCAAACATGTTCAGCAGAGTATAAAGTTGTTACTGTAGCAAAGAGGGGGCAAAGTAGCCTTGATTTACATGGTTACCAGCCCACAGGCTTGGATGAATGTGATACCAGAGGCAAAAAATACAAATGCAGCACTTCCAACAAACTATAAAACAGAACAAAGTGTGCAGTAACAAAAAAAGAAAATGATATCTCATGGTTATTTCTCTCAGGGTCATTTCTGACAGTCGGGGCAGACTCACGTGACCGTCTGGGTGGAGCTTTACAGGTTTATGGCACTGTATTTGATAAGCTCCACCCAATGTGTGTTAACCAATCACATTTAGCCCCATCTGTTTACTATGTTTGGTAGTTTCTGATTATTGTCAGAAATGAACAGAATGCTATAATGTTATATATTATACACACACGCACGATCATGTGAAAGAATTAGGACATCCCATAATAACCTTTGTTTTTGGATCACATTTAAACATACGTTTATATTTTTTATACCCTATTATTTAGTAATACCTCTAGTATACGCTCTAATTTAGCTGCACAAACAAGGCCTCCTGATTACAAACATTTGTGTCAAATCTTATGGACATTGAATATTAGAATTATTTGGAATACACATGCAGCTATTGACCATATGGCTGAAGAGGAGGTTAGTGATGATGGATGAAATCCATTCAACATCAGACTTTTTCCTAGATTGCTTTCCAAAAACTGTTCTGGAAGGACTTCAGACGTTTCTCCTGGAGAAAGCTTTCTTTAAAGGTGAAAAGTCTGCATTTAGAAGTCGGCAAGCTGACCCCGTCTTTGATCCTTGGAGGCTTACGCTGAATTGGAAACCTATATTTGGTATTGAAATGACTGCAGACTTTATTTTTAGAATGGAACAGCCGTAGCATAACAGCTATAGCAGGTTTCCATTTTCTTGAAAGTGGTGTTTTATAAAAGCTGTTTGCTGGTCAAAGGCCTATCATACGACTCTTTGTGTACAGTAGGTCAGAACAATTTTCAGAGACTATTTACCACTTATGCCAATAAACCACTTGCCTTTAACTGACAGACGAGTGGCTTATGATAATCCAGTGTCTTTCAGAATGACTGGATTGACTATTCTGAGTAATAACTTTATACACACTGAATCAAAGACAGACACCAGCTCCCCCTAGAAACATTAACACTAGATATTGAAAAATTGCTGTGAGGAAATTTGACTGTATTCGGCCACAAATACAATAGTGAGGTCAGGTACTGATTGATGAAAAAGGTTTATGTAAAATGTTTAGTGATGTCAGTCATTGAAAGGATTATTTTTTTAATAAATCACTGTATGCATTTTAATTAACTTTCTTTTTTCTCATGCAGCTCTTAAAATTTTGTTAATGGTTTTAATAAAATAATCAAATGGATTTTATCAAATCTGACAAACATTTATCACTTATTTTTTACTTATTTTACTTGCATTTTTCAATTCTAATGTTAATTCAGATGCAGTTATAGATCATTTTAGTTATTTTCACCCTTTAAAATGAGCCGTGAAAATATTTTACATGTGGAGCTCTCCATGGTGCTCAAACCCCCTTGTGGTGATGAGATGTAGCTGCATTTTCTTGTTCTGATCAAGATTAGAGAATGAAAATGAGTTTCTAATGGATTGTGTTACACAAAGTATTTATTTTTTTCAAAAGATTCAAAATTTGAATGCTTGTTTATCTTGATTATGCTTTGTGTATTTGATCACATTAGTGAATCATTAGGTCGCACTACTACACTTACTAAAATCAGAGCTTCACATAAAAATGGAAGGCCCTTTTCAAGCTTTAAATGTCTGCACTTAATCTAGAACACTCAAAAACATCAGTGAAACTATTAATTTAGCACTAACATGCTATTAGGATCCCAGTAGGTCTGCAGAGATTATTATCATAATAGAAATTGCTTTTCCCTTTTTTGACATGTGTGAGCTCTTCTGAAGGTTTCGTTCTTATTGATATATTTCACTTATATGCCTTAGAGGATCTCATTTTCTCTGTGTTTGTGTGCTGTAGGAGATTTCTCCAGGTGAGCTCACCCTGGAGGCACTGTTGGAAATGTCTGATGAGGAGGTGTGTGAAACGCTGCAGAAGTTTGGGGCCAGTGAGGAAGAGTGTGCTCGGCTCAATGCCTCTCTCACCTGCCTACGTTCTGCCCACAAATCAGGTAAGTTCCCACACAGAGATACACTCAGTGTTAGAATTGTGTAGATAAACAATTGTATACAAAATAGTGGGATTTCGTATGCTTCAAATAAAGTCTAACTGTCTTTTCAAAATCTTTTAGCATTATATTACATTTTAAGGCCATTGGAAAACCCTGACCTATTTAATATATAATTTCTTAAAACTGAGGCACTATACATGTTGTAATCTTTTTCATTCTCTTGAAAATGTACAATTTATGTTACATAAAATGTATGTTTTATGTAAATATTATATATATGTAACTTTACAGGAAAAGAACTAATCCTTCTTAATCTTCAGTAGGGAATGAATTTAAAAAAAGTATTCTACTGAAGTACACTCCCTCTGAAGATTAAGGTTTTGAATTTTTTTTTGGGGTGAAAATTGAAAATGTTTTTGGAACAATATATATATATATATATCATCCAAAAAAATAGAATTTCAATTTATACCCAAGAAAAAAATATTCAAAGACTTCTCAAATTAGCATTTTTGAGCTATAACCCTGTCATTTACATATTTTTAAAAATATTTTGATGTACAAAAATGAGCTGAAAAAAAAAAAAACTAAACAAAAAACAAATGCTCAATAAAATGTCTATTATCACTCAATAATATCACTATCTGATGTGTTGAGAAATGTTTTCAGTGGGAACCTGTCTTCAGCATTTAACTTTTCAAAAACACATTTTGGAGCTTTCTTTGAGGAATGAATCTAATCCTGTCACTGATAATGCCATCTAAACTATTTTGTAAATAATCAGTTCTAACAGTAAAATTCTAAAGCTAAAACTGGTCGTGTGCTACAAACAAAGCACCTCACAACACATTCACAGAAGGTGAGCAGGAGTTTCTGTATCCTGTTAATGTTCATATTCATATGGTGCATGATGTTCCATATTTGTACTGATTGGTTAGTAGTTTTATTGTTTTATTTTGAAAGTAGTAGGAACTTTTGTTTTCTTCTGAAACTGTAGAAAGTTAGTTTATCTTAGTCTGAATAGATTTCCCAGAATGCTAGTCTTAAAATTATTATAATGATAATGCTTACAAACAAAACAACAGCAAGAAAACAAAAAAAAAGTAAAGTTTCAAGTCTCTGTGTGTGTGTGTGTGTGTGTGTGTGTGTGTGTGTGTGTGTCTGCACGTGTACATGTGTGTAAGTTACCAGTAGAGGGCAGACCACCATGATGTTCAACCATTGCTTTTCACCAGCTTTAGAAAATGTTCTGTAGGATCTATAAAATATACAGATAATTTAAAATACCAAATAATGTCAAGTCAATTCAAGACAAGGCAAGTTTATTTATAGAGCACCTTTCATACAGAAGCAATTCAAAGTGCTTTACAGGAAAAAACAAACAAACAAACAGTTAAAAGCCAGAATAAAATCATGAAAGTCCAATAAAACAATTACATAAAAAGAGTAAAATGATTAAAACAGTTTAAAATGATACAATAAAAGAAAATAAATAAAATGCTGTTACAGAAATAAAAGTGCAGAGTATTTTAAACTGAGCTGTAAGCTGCTCAAACAGGAAAGTTTTAAGTCTAGATTTAAAAGTGTCTAAAGTCGGGGCTCTTCTAATATCCTCAGTCAGCTGGTTCCATTTAAAAGCGGCATAGGAGCTAAACGCTGCCTCTCCATGTTTAGTTTTGATAAAATTATAAAACATACTTATAAAAGAAATATAAGAAATAAAAAAAATCTAACAATAAAATGCTGTGGAAAGATACTGAGGGCAAGACAACGTAAACCAAGGAAGAACAAATGGCTGAAATAATTTAAAAAGACTCGAAAATAATTAGGTTTTCAAATTGGACTTAAATTCAATATTGTATGGGATTGCTTTATGAAAATGGGAAACTGTTATTTTACAAAGAAAGACATAACTTTTAGGCATTCTACTGCTAAGCAATTCCTACATTTTTCTTAATTACTTAATGAACACTTTAAGTCCAAAGGATGTACTGTGGACACTCATGTAGTACTGCTGAACTCAGCTACTAGCTAGGTAACACAGGTGACTGTCTGTGAGGAGTTTGGTGTGTTCTCCCTGTGTCTGCGTGGGTTTCCTCTGGGTGCTCAGGTTTACTCCCAGGGTCCAAAAACACACGCTGGTAGGTGGATTGGCGACTCAAAAGTGTCCGTAGTTGTGAGTGTGTGAGTGAATGTGTGAATGTGTGTGCTGCCTTGTGAAGGACTGGCGCCCCCTCCAGGGTGTATTCCCGCCTTGTGCCCAATGATTCTGGGTAGGCTCTGGACCCACTGTGACCCTGAACTAGATAAGCGGTTACAGATAATGAATGAATGCATGTTGAAAGAGTGGATGTCAATATTTAGTTTACTACATCATTTGAACACAGCGATTGTCCTTCACATTGTGTAAACATTTCACAGTGAATAAACCAATAGAAAGTTTTTTACATTTACTTTTATGTTAAGCAGGTTTCCCCCTGCTCCTGACAAAGTTGTTATTTTGGAGATGTGTTTTTCATTGGAAAGTAACAATACGTGTATGATAGAGAAGCTGTTCACATGCTTATCTTTTAACTACTATGGCTACTAAAATGTACCACGGACAAACCAGTTCACTCCTCATCTCACAAGGAGAATCTAAGCTGCAAATTCAGTCTGCCCAAAACCAATAACGTTACATATATCAGCTTACTGGAGATTAACCCCACCCACTAATGCTGAGGTGTATATGTACACACACGAGCAGTAATTACAGACCTACCACAATGCAATGCATTATTTTGTCCAAATGTTTGTAGACATCCTTTTATAGTTTGTGATATTAGCTACAATAGTGTATATTAGGGACTTATATAACACCCCCACCACACACACACACATACACACACTGTGTTTACGTGGAAAAGTATTCCCTACAGTGAAGGAATATCATGGTGTCTATGATCCAAACATAATCATCCAGTATGAGTACATGTTCAATATATGACAAAAATGAACCACACACTCAGGTGCACCCATTGTTATACAGTCCTTGACCTAATCTCACACACACAGTTGTTGTAGAGTCTATAGACAAGAAATGAATGGAAAACTCAGCCAAACATTAGCCAAATGTCACCATGCAGTGCCAAGAAATGTACAAACCCCTGGCACCGGGCTGTCGAATAATTCTCTGGAGTGATGAATTTAGAACTGACCATCCACCATCAGTACCTGACCTCACTATCAAGTTCATACAGAAATGCTCCACCACCAAGTATAAAGTCTAAAATCTGCAGGCTGAAATGCGGGGTATTTCTTGCAGTAGAGTGGTTCATCCAGAAGAGGGCAGTGCAGCATTATGCAATGAAACTTGGTTTGCTTTGGGGAGAGGATGGGACTTCTCTTTTCTAATGATTTTACACCTAGCTTACTGCTCACAGACTGTTCATACAGAACCGATGAATGTATTTAACACATTTGAACTTAGTTTAGAGCAGTGGTATGTGTGCTTTACAAGCACAGTTGATGATCATTAGATATCAGAATATTCACTGGTTTTGTGGCCCAGGGAGTTAATTTAATTCATAAAATCTAACAGGGTTTTGGCGGGTGACTTATTGTCCCACATTACATGGGGCATTCCCATATACCAAATATCTTCCCCACGTCTCTCACAAACTAGCATGCTATATCCAAGAACAAGGGAAGGTATAATAAAAAATGTGGAGAACATCCATCCATCCATTATCTGTAACCGCTTATCCAATTTAGGGTCGCGGGGGGTCCAGAGCCTACCTGGAATCATTGGGCGCAAGGCGGGAATACACCCTGGAGGGGACGCCAGTCCTTCACAGGGCAACACAGACATACACACATTCACTCACACACTCATACCTACGGACACTTTCGAGTCGCCAATCCACCTGCAACGTGTGTTTTTGGACTGTGGGAGGAAACCGGAGCACCCGGAGGAAACCCACGCGGACATGGGGAGAACACACCAACTCCTCACAGACAGTCACCCGGAGCGGGAATCGAACCCACAACCTCCAGGCCCCTGGAGCTGTGTGACTGCGACACTACCTGCTGCACCACCGTGCCGCCCCAATGTGGAGAACAATGGAGGTAAAAGAAAGGTACAGAAAATATGATACAGTGAATAAGCATTGACTGGTGGGAAGCACTGAATAGCACACTGAATAGTGTGTGTGTGTGTTAGTGAGTGAGTAATTGGATGTGTGAACTAATGTGTGAGTGAGTGAACAAGTCCTCTTTCCTGTGAGTTGGGTAGGATGACCAGATCTGAGATGGTGGAAAAGAGGACACGTCGGGGTGGGGGGGTCCTTTACACATTTACACCTTTATTTGCTACACAAAACATGGGAATTTCTTTTTTAATTCATCCGAGAGGTTACATCTACCTTTCGGCATAGCTGCTCGAGATGAGGGTAGGTACATGAGCTTTGCCTGACGTAAACAAGGACTATTGAAGTGCAGACTGACCAATTAAATGTTTACAGAGAAGGTTAATGACCAATAACGGTAGCTCTACAGTCAGACCGTCCAAGCAGAAGATTTTAGGCTACTTCACCACGCCCCCTTCTCACTCAAGCGAACCAATCGGAGTAGGGGAGGGCGGGACTAGTTTGTGAACGAAACGCTTCTCGAAGTTCTATGTAAGCTCTAGAAAAACAAAATGCCGGACGGTTGTGAAATTCCGCCCGGACATTTTTTTAAGTCTAAAAAAGAGGACATGTCCGGCTAAAAGAGGACGTCTGGTAACTCTAGAGTTGGGAGCCAGTAGAAAACCAACATGTGCTGGTAATGACTACTGGGTGTAGAGATAGGTATCACCATAACTAGGCTACAAATTATTGTTTTCAAATACAGCATTTGGTACATGTTTTTCTCTGGAATCTTGATTGTGAATGTGGTAGGGGATAGCGTTTACCTGAGCAGGGAATTCAACTTTAACCTTCGTAGAAGTCAGTGGTGTTACTACAAAACAGATCGCGCAAGAGTTTCTTAGTGTTATGCACTTATTTGCCAAAAGAGGGCAGTAAAGCCTTTTCCATTTTGTCATCCAGACGCATTGTGGAGGAAAGGCAGAAAGCAGCTGTCACACTGTGGAGCAGCAGGGTGGTACAGGAGCAGTGATAATAATATTTTTCTTCTGACTTGTAGCTGCAGCTCGGTTATTCTGCCTGTGTTGCGCTCTCCTGGTGATGAGTGACAGGCCCGGCTGTCTGTTTGCACTGATGCTGATGATGTCAATGTGGCTGCGGATATTTTTAGCTCCTAATCAGTGTCTCAGTGTCATCCAGGTTTTAGTTTATGTGTCAATCCAGATGTGACATGGCTCTCTTGCCCTTCATGGATCCTCCGTAGCATTTAATCGAAAGCTTTTGTCTCAGTAAAGAGATCTTCTGCTTCATTTTGACTGAAAGCTGTAATTACAGAACCCTCTCTGCAGTGTACCTGCTGTTTTCTGAAGGCTTGCTGACCGTCAGGGTGTGGGTGGACCACACAGGTGTGGAATTCTGCAGTCACCTCTTCTTATATTGTTTCTATGGCTTCTGTAGGACCCTTTTCACTGTTCTTTACAGGAGCCTGCCTTCACCCCTGTAATAAAAAAAAACTCCATAGATGTTGTTCATTTTTAATAAAAAAATACACGGTGTATAAATATAACAGCATCATGCCTCAAATGTCAAGAGAACATACACACAAAGATAGAGTGAGAGAGTGTATGTGAGAGAGAGAGAGAGCGGGAGAGAGAGAGAGAAAATGGTAAATAATACCCATTTAAAGTAAGAACACAACTGAATGCTATGGGTCTGAAAGAACGCAAAGATGGCAGGAAACCCTTACTGATAAAGCTACAAGGAAATACATATTTATAATTTATACACATTTAAAATCAGTATTACTGGGATTATGTAAATCCAGAAACACATCCAAATTCTAAGACTGAATGGGAATTTGTGGAAACCTATCCTTTCTGATGTCTTTGAAAAACCGAATGTGAGTGTGCTAAAAACATATTGAACGGCAGCAACAGCAAAGAGTGTACACTCACAATACTGAAAAATCTGACACTGTATTTGGAAGTTCTGGCACTTGTGTAATTTAATGTAAACATGCATTCTTTGCAGACACCAATGAAGAAATATGTTATACTTTATAATGTCTTGATTAGAAATAAAAGAAATGAAAATAATTAAAAATAAATAAGCATGGTTTTAAAAGCATGCCTGGGGTACAGTGATTTTGCTGCCTGTATATTATTTCTGAAACTGATGTATGTTCCTGCATCAAATGCATGTTCATTTGAGAGAATTTCACAGTTTGTGGGAGGGTCCTGCAGAAAGTGAATGAAGCTGTGGAACGTGGGAGACTTACTTGAAAGACATTCCTAATGATTTAGTAAAGTTGGAAAACAAACTTTGCCTTTGTGTCTTGAAGGCATGCTCTTGAGAGACGTTTTAATGATGGCAGCAGGCACAGGAGCTAGACTGATAAACAGACTTTGAGCACCTGCTGAAATAATGTTTACCATCAAAATACCGCTGTTTAAACTCTCCGGGTCAGATCTTTGTGCAAGAAAAGATGCAGCGCAGAAGTAGACTCAAAGCCCTGTGGAATATTTTGATGGGAAAGAACTTTACGTAAGCAATAGATCAGTCAGGGTGTGTGTTACAGTGAATAACATCAGCGATTACTGTGATAGTCGCAGGTATGAGCAGAGGGTGAGTGCTGTAGATTTTCACAGCCCTGATGTTATTTATGGAAATGCACAATCTCAAGTGCTCTTTTGCTTTTATGAAACATTTCTGTGAACTATAGAAAATGCCCTGTAGATTGTTTTAAACATGTTTGAACATTTCCTGCTTACTTCTGTTAAAATAAGTGGAAGAAATCAGCACTGCAGCCTTAATAATTGGAACATTTCTTTCATATCCTTTGGGAGCACATATTGCATTTTGTGCTGCAGGGGCTCAAGGCCCATCTTGGGTCTGTTTAAACACACGTGCCTGGTGTGTTTGTTCAAATAGGCTGATATATAGACCGGTTAATCCTAGTATAAATTGGTTTTCAACTAGGGCCAATACATATTTGAACCAAATGCCGTTCAAGCCTTTGTTTCTAGGTGTGCATGTATGTGCCAAAAAAAAAAAGCATATAGTGACTGTTAAAACAAAACCTCACATTTCCATCAATGTACCTTTAGAGAAGAAGAGAAACAAATCTTATATTTCAGTTTAAATCAATTTATCTTAAGTAATTTTGCACATGTTTCTCTTGGTCTGTATTGCAGTAGATTTTGACACAGAAATATCAGATGATATTTTCAAATAATAATAAGTGAAATACTGAGATAAATATCGACAGTGTAAAATAGCTGGCTAGATTATGCCAATATGGAATCAATAATTTCTGGTTAAATGGGAAAGCCCGTTTTAATTGATTACTTTTTCAAACTGAGCAGATGCCACAAATCAGAACCTTGCGCATCTCTGGACCCAGGCTGTTTTTTTTACACTTGTAGCAAAAGATGGACAGTTCAATAAATACAAGAACTCCATCTACATTTACGGCTGAACTGAAGCCTATTGTGAATTTTAACTCTTTTCAATTGTGTGGATGAGTTCATGTGTTTCTCAATTATAGAACAGTGAAGCCATCAACTCTGTGCAGCTGAGATAACAGACTCTGAATACACACAATGCAGTAACTATAATAACAGACACACAGGGTTTGCAATTCAAAATATGGGATAAAAGAAGCTGTATGTTTATTAGACCCAGGCAGCCACAGTGTACAGCAGTTATCTAACATTAACTAACTCAGGCTGACACATTCGTTACAGACTGTAAGCTTATTAACTACGTACAAGACAAAAATGCAGTATATCTTCCCTTTATTTTCCATCACGTATAGCACGCAAGTTCAAATCGTTTGTGACAGCTTTGTCACCATGGAGATGAGTCATAGTGCAGGCTTCTGTCAGTGGCCTCATCTTACCCATAATCCTCCCCTGCAGACCGTCCGTGCCACATGTTGACTTTTTTACATCTTGTGTTGATCTTTATAATGGGGCTGCATGCCTTCAAGTGTCAGCGTCTATGAAAAGTACAGGCCTGCCCTCAAGAGACAACTGTACAAACACACACACAAATAGCTGTACTGATATGATTGGTGTTCCCGTCTTGGAGTTCTGAGGCTCTGTGTGTGTGTATGTGTGTGTGTGTGAGGGTGCATGCATCTTGTACAGTATACTGTGCAAAAGCCAGAGACCAAGTAAAAATTACAAACCTGTACTTAACAGAAAATTACACAGCGGCCTCAACAACAATATTCCAAACACAGCTTTGTCTTTACTACAGCTTCCATTCATTCAGGTATAAGAAATCTGAAGAGATGTTTTCCACACCTTCAAAGTTCATCCTCAAAAGTTGGTTTGCATTTTCTGTTTCTCATTATCCAAGTAAACACAATTACACGTTTCACCTCATCAGTCCCTAAAACCATTCTGCATGTCTTGAAATTTAAATTCTGCTCATTTCTTTTTTCCCCTATAATAGCCATTTAAAAGCTACATATCTTTTCAGACTCACATTGTTATAATATTACACTTGAAAAATGGACAGAAATACCTCTTTATGTTGTCAGATCTAAACCAAAACTGAAGCTTTGTTTTCTTCTGTCTCAAAATGATGAATGCTTTTGAGGAACAGTAGGTAGCATTTTACTTTAAAGGGACACTACACAATACCCTCATCCACTGCCTTGATTTCAGGACAGTGTTGTAAACGTGAATAAAATTCTGCCACTATAGGGTGAGCCCAGGAGAAAAACACCAAATCGTACCCAGCGTTCCTTTAAGTACTGTTTATCTGAAGGGGGCAGTTTTGGTGGTCTACTAAGTCTTGCATGATTACTACAATTCCCATTTTCTCTATCCCTGTGTCTGAAATGGTTCCCTATTCACTATTCCCTATATTATTCATTATATAGTTCACCATTATAGGGAACTGAATTCAGGAGGGTAGTGAATGATTTGGGACTCTACCTCATGTCGGTTTTTACCAAACAACTCAGTGGATTATGGGTAATCTGATATCTGCTAATGGTTGTACACTACTTTTTGCAGTGCATTATGGGATTGTTTGAGTGCACTGAAAATTGTCCACTATGTTTTCAGGCACTACTACAGAATGGTGGAGCTCCAAAATAGTGCACTATATAGTGAATAGGACACAGTTTCGAACACAGCGTATATCTTTGGAATTTAGTTTAGGAAACATATTGCTTATATCTAATCTATGATTTTTAAGCAATTTTAGATGCGTATGAGTGTAAAAAAAAGAAGTGTTACTGGCGGCTGTGTTGTATGTGTGGAGTTGCTTGTATGAAGGTTAGTGTCTTTTTAAAGAGGAACATAATCTCAGTTATGACTTAGTTAACAGCTTTTATTGGGAGGACACAGCTGTCGAAAGGTGAAGGATGAAACCACTTTATAAAATATAGACTGGATAATGTACTTTCTTTTTCTAGTTGTTAGTGATCTGAAAATGACAAAGAGTGTTTTCTGAATTTCGCACTGTACTGTGCAGTAAGTGTTAGTGCAAGTGTGAAGGCTAGATGTGTCATGGGGCATGACCTAGATCCAGACTAAATGTCCACAAATTGCACATCAATCCCCAAACTAAGAGCTTTTATCGCTTAAGATTGTGTGTGCTCACATGGGATGAGATAGATAGAGCTGGACTGATAAATCCTGGGAGCGATTTACTCTTGGTCAGCACTGTCACAATACCAGAATTATGGCTTTGATACTGAAGCCAACATTCTCAAATGTATATCCAACAAAATGTGTTTTTTTTTTTGGATTCCCTGTGATGGCCTGTTGCCTTGTTCATAGTTGGTTCCTGCCTTCTGTCCAATGATTCTCTGTAAGCTCTGGACCCACAGTGACCCTGATCAAAATGAAGCGGTTATAGAAGATGAACCGTTTAAAAAAATGTGTTTTGGATTATAGTTATGTTTACTTCTGTATAGATTATCAATAATAATAAACATAATTTCTCTATTTTAATTACATTGGAACATTTCTACATTTTAATCAGAATTATTGAACTGATTATATTGTTTACAATGGTATAGCTTTTAAAATCATTAAACTGTCAGTACTTTCTTTAAACCTCTGAAAGCTGATCCATTTGGCCTTAAAAGACAGAGAATCTTTAATTAAGGGAAGCCTAGTAAGCCATTTTGCTTATTTCCATCTATTGATCCATAGCCTTTCACTTATTATTCAGTGAGACAGGCTTGAATGGGAAGCTTTGTGATTGTCTTCACTGGTCTTTTTATTGAAGTTATTGTGTGGACCCTTATTAACTGATTCATTACATAATTAGAATCACAGGAGAAGTTCCTAGAGACTGTATTGGGTTGAATGTTGTCCTGGTAAATTTGACAGTTATTTTCATACGGTTAATGACACTACACTACCTAAAGCTATTGTGGATTTCTGTGCTACTGAGATATTGTCAGCTTGGCTCAATACTTGATGTATGAGGTGCAGTTGCCTGGCAATGCCTCTGCCTTATCTATGGCTCATTTACTGAATAGTATATGTTTCCCTAAGGGTTTGCTGCATTGTTTTTATTGATAGAGGTCTAGATAGTTGTCTATTGTTTCATTAGCCTGTTTCTATGGGTACAGGTGTGTTATTTTGCTTGTTTCCTCAGGTTCCAGATGTCATTTCTTAAATGTAATCATTAAGTTTGTGTGTTGTAAATGATGTACATGGCTGTAGTTGACATATGTATTTTGATTACCTTGAGGGTTAAGCTCTGGAGAATGGTACCTTAGGTAACCTCATGTAATGTTTCCTGCTGCAAAGCATACAGCCAGTTTTACACATTTCATCATTTAAGTAATAAAAAGACTGGCATATGTAAATGATCTCTAGTCTGATTAGCTGCTTTGTACTAATGAACTTGGTTCATTTGAAGAGCAAGAAAATCTGGTCAAGAAAGACTTTAAGTTCAGCATGTCTATGCACCTTTAATCAGAATCAGAATTAGATATCAGGTTTACAAGGAGTTTCTCTTGGTGCAGGTGTCAACATAAAGTTAAATCTAAGTATGTAATAAAATATATATTAATTAAACCTAAAATAGACAGAACAAGAGCAAACTAGCAGCAAGTAAAATATGTGCAATGGAGGATATGTAGTGAACAGACAATTATAAATAGACGTAGATATTAACATTTTATAAAATAGGTTTATTGCACCAACTTAATGTGTGTTTGTGTGAGTGTGCATGTATGTGTGTGTGGTTGTGAGTGGGTTGTTGTGTGTATGTGTGTGTGTATAAAGTGTATGTGTTTAATTATACTGTTTAAAGCAGCTGGATGTGAGAAGGGTAATGGTTAGTCTGAGACTTCAGAGCTCTCAGTCTCAGTGTCTGCTGCGATGGAAACTGCTGAAAGAGAGAGTAACTGGGGTGTGCGGGGTCAGCCATGATCTTCCCCGCCCTCTTCCTAGAGTACAGATCTTCAAGGGTGGTGAGCCGACAGCCGATGATTTACCCTGCACATTGTGCTGTTCACAGCAGTTACACTTGGTGCGTGAAGATTAGGGTTGCAAAGGGGTGGAAAATTTCAGATAAATTTCAAGTAAATTACTGGTAACTTTCCATGGGAACTTTAGCTTGGGAACTTTGGTGATATTGCAAAATGTAAACTCTCCTCTGAAATTTTGGGAAATATATGGGCATTTATTGGAATTAATAGGAAATATTGGATAATTTAAAGGTACTATATCATATGCTATCATCAATGTACCGTTTTTTGTCAACAGCAGACATGAAGGCATAACAGTACCAGTAATAACTATGGCACATAATTAGTTGCAAGCAGAACTTTATATATGCTTAATTCTTTTATTGAACATTCAAAAGTTCAATCAAAAAAACAATCAAAAGAATGCAACTCCTGCCCCCTACACACACCCTCAAAAAACGTTCAAAATGTAACACAAAGCAGCCTTCCCGATGATAAAATTTAATATCAAATCAAATAAAAGTATTTTCCCACAAGCTTCTCAAGCACGGTTTCTGCCTGCTCTGCATTTTTGCTTTAATAGTTTCAGGCTTCTTGCTGAACCTTGGTATCCTTCATGTTCAAATAAATAATTAATTAATATTAATTCTTGGTTATAGACAGCCATTGAGGCAAAACATATAGATAGCTAGCCTATGGCCTAGGCTAGCCTGGGTAAGCTAACTTCTCTGCCAACCTTGGTAAGCTAGTCTCTTAAATGTAATTGCTCATTAAGATTTTCTGGGCCAGCAGCACTTGAGGCAGCCCATATTGTTTAGCTCCAAGTTGTAAAATTCAAAACATCACCAGATGTGTTAATTCCTCAGGGAACAAGGAGGTTGTTTGAGATGAGGCTGATCAGGGTTGTGACATCTGCAAAAGTGATGAGTTTAATAGTGTAACTGATCGAAGTTCAGTCACTGATGTAGAGCAGAGGAGAAGCACACGTCCCTGTGGAGCACCAGTGCTGAGGCGGAGAGGGTCCGAAATGAAGTCATCCACCCTGACATGTTATTTCCTGTTAGGCAAGAAGTCATGAATCCAGGAGCAGACAGATGGGGATGTTGGGTGGCCACAGTTTATTCAGTTAAGATCAGGAGCAATGATTTAGAAAGAAGAGCTAAAGTCTACAAACAACACACAGGTAAAAGTGTTGGTGCCATCCAGGTGTTGCAGGATGTAGTGCAGAGCCAAATTAATGGTATCATCAACACACACTTTAGCTCCGAAGGGCATCCGTCATGACTTTAAGATGTTGAAGTTCGAGTCTCCCAAAACATTTCATGACTACATATATTTTAAAGCAAAGTGTCTGTAGCAATTCAGGAAGGAGATCTTCTTTTTCTGAACTGATATGATGATAACTGCTGTACATTAATGCACTGCTTGTTATAAGATCAATAAAAACACAAAGAGTAAAATGTTGAAGTTACCATACCATTGCTTTTAGAGCAAAAAGCTTACATCTCTGCTTTTATTGTGCTTAACTTTTTTAAACACTTTGATTTCATGATGAAAAGACCAAAATACACTAAAATGATTTCTGTATTATTAATTTATATTAACTAAACTGAGAAAACTGAGAATTGCCCCTAAAACAAACAAACAAGTTTATATATGTGAGGTTTTGGTCTGAAAGCCTCAGTATTTGGTCTCTATGTTGTTTAATACTTGAACATACTTTCCCATATGGTGTAATCATCAAACATTTAAGTTCTGAAAAGTGAAGGTAATTTTGTTTTCCATTATACGGGCCCTTAAAAGCACCTTGTATGATTTGAAAGAAGCATTTGTGGTGCTCATTAGCATAGGCATCGTTTATATAAGCTAAAAGCATGAATTTAGAATGGCTTGGAATCACCTGTTCTGCTCCGCAGCTCGATGGAGGGGTGGGTGTTGCAACATCACAGAAGTAAATGGCTTCATTTTGCATTAATTATAGAAGATGTAACTTGTAGCGTCCGCCGCGGTTCTAAGCGAGCTCCATTTTAAACCAGATGCCTGAGGCCCTTTTTTGGCATTTGGTAAACAAAAACATGAATTGATGCATAATTGGTTAATTAATTAGTGTCCTTAAAAGCAGTTTAGTCTGTCAAAAATGGCTTTTTAAGAAGAGGATTAGAAATCACAGAGGAATTGGACCTGCAGAGCTACCTGTCATGCTATGAATAAATCTTTTGTGGTCTCTCCGCATGACCTCTGCCGTGTGAAACCTTAATGCAGAGGTGGAGGTTTTGGAAGGGACAATGTGAGTGTTGTGCAGTAGACAGGTCCATTCAGCTGAGGTGGACCTTGGGGTTGCTGGAGGGGGTGTGCATGAGCTGAAAGACAGACACATAAATCTAGCATGTTTAATTTATTTGGACTTGTAGCAGAGAGGTTACATCAGGGCAAAGCAGAAAACAGGAACAGAATATAAAAGAGTTTAAAGAGACAAACACAAAGAACGTTCCAATTTAAAAAGTGTTTAAAGAGTTTACCTATGTACATTTTCCACTTTTACTGCAATACTTCTACTCATCCAGACAGGCTTTACACTATGTTTGAATATTTCTGTGAGGATTTGATGGCATTAAGCAACAAGAACATTAGTCAAGCCAGTAACACAACTACAAAGTGTATCGAAAGGACATTGATGTATACACACAGTCTCACACACACACACACACATTATGTTTATTAGGGAATGTCACAGTGCTTATTACATGACATTCCATAATGCTACTCGGGACTGGCATTAATAACTTGTGACCCTTAACTCCTTCATCTGTAATTCACCCAGACAAACTCTCACTGGGTGAAATCTGGCTCAGAGTCAAGGGGCTGCTGTGGTTTAAACCTTTTGATTTGTAGCAGCTCGTTTGTCATCTCTTCAACTAATTAAAAAAGACATGTTTGGGCTCTTCTGTGGCACAGCATCCACAGGAGAGAAGAGCCCTCCAGTCTGTCAGCTGTACACACACACACACACACACACACACACACACACACACAAATAACTGCAGTGTGTGTGTGTGTGTGTGTGTGCGCGCTTGTAAAGGATGCGTTATAACCTGGTGTTGGTTGATATATGTATTAACTCTCTCTGAAAACAGGCCTCTTTAGCCTAGAAAGACAAACACATTTTATGTTCCATAAATTCCAACTTTCTAACCTGTTAGTAACTCATTACACAAGGTTGTATAGATATTTGTAGACCCGAATTACTGATGCCTAAATCATGCAAATAACTTCAGTTCAATAAATTTTAGTTTTGTTCGCTCAACTCCGGGCAGTTGGTGGATTGATGTCCAGCTTTACTTTTTGATTCAGTTTAATTTAGTTTATGAGTACAAAAACTGAAACACTTTCCAGCGCACAAACAAACCAGGGAGCTAGCAAATGGTGAGGAAATGTTCTCTGAAACTTAACAAAAAAAGTGCATTTTATTAAAATTGTGAACATCGCCTTTAAAGCTCTAGCATTTTGTAGTCTTTAATTGCCGCACACTTTAGCAGAGTCTCAAAATACATTGATTGTAAACAGGGACCATGGACCACAAAATGTGTTAAAGGTGACATTCACAATCTTAGTAAAATTCTCAATATGTTTCCTCACCATTTGTTATCTCTCCAGTCTGTTTGCAGGCTTGAAACAGGTGTACTGCGTTTACAAAGCCCCAGTGTCTGTAAATGGTTAAAAAGCTAATTGTCTCTGTCTGGTATGCTACTTTCTCTCTCTCTCTCTCTTTCTCTGCTCATGGCAGAGCAAAGACTTATGGGTTTTTTTTAGACAATAGAGAGAACTCCAAATGTTGAAAAGCATGGACTGAGATGAGGATATTTATTTATTTATGCTCCATAGGTGGGAAATACTTATTTATTGTTTCTTACTTATGTTGTCACTTTTTCCCCTTAAACCATACCATTCCACCTTAAAAGACACAGAGCTTCTGAACGTAAACAAACCAGAGAGATCAGCATTTCCCTGCCATCATAGACTTCACCTTTAATGCATGTTCACTGTTCAACCATGTTACTTTTACTCCTTCATGAGCAGAGGCAGGTGTGTTAGAGCCAGAAAAGTCAGTGAAGTCTCCAAGACTGAGATGAAGCTCTCTGACCTGTGACCCATATTCCTCTTAATTTTCTCAAACAAATTCTTGTCGTGCCAATCCTGGCACAGAGGCCTCAGCCAGTAAGTGAAGTGTGTACTGTGGTCCAAACTTTTGGTTTCAAGGGGCTTGTTTATCATCTCCTCAGTAATTAAAAAGGCATGTTTAAGCCTCTTTCATGGCATGGCATCAACATGAGAGAAGGGCCCTCCAGCATGGCTGGCCATGCCCACAGGAGCCCTCCTTCAGTGGTGGGAACATGGTGCAACAGACTCTTAAAACTGGAGTGGGGTAGAGAGGCTTTTTTGGCCTCAGCTGTGCTCCAAGTACTCAACCCATTGGAACTGTAGAAAACTCCAAGACCTTAGGGGCTAATCTCCAGTTTGTCATATACAGTCAGGCTCAGATTTTGGTTAAGTGCTTGTGGGAAAAGCAAATTTACACAACATTTCCTAAATTTAATGCTGCATTTTCAGAACATTAAGTTTTAATGTTCACCCACTGTAGATGCAGATACAGTTGTACCCATTCAGCTTGTATAATCTAAAAAGAAAAGCTCCATCCAGTACCGAGAACTTTGGAGCTCCATCCTGTACAATTGGGGTAAAGTAGAGGTGCATTTCAGAACTAGTCATCCTTACTAAAGTCCTTGTGGCTGAATACTATCAAATTCTCCAAGAAATGTTCCAAGATCTAGTCTAAAGTCTTCCCACAGAAGGAAAGCCTGTCAGAAAAGGTTAACAAACTACCTATTAACATTATTTCAGAAGAAAATTTGTATGAGAAAACATATGGGGATTCATAAATTTATAAAACTGTGAGTGCATTCTCGAGTAAAAGTGTGCGCAAGCACAAAAGCCAGAAAATAGCGTGCACCCAAAAAAATATATATATATGATTTATTAAACCGTGCATACGCACACCTGACTGCAGTTTTCTCTTTATAAATCACAACCTTCTTCAAAACGTGCACAGGTGAACCAGCCTCATGTTCCGCCTCTGTAACACCCACATTTACCAATAAATGGTCAATGTGGTTATTTAAATATGGGCTCCTCCGCTCATCTGTGCATGAGAGTGCAAGACCAAAAGATAAAAAATAGAAGCTTTGAAGACTGTATGGAAGAAGTTATTGTTTCAGAGGTCGAGGTGAGGAAAAATGTGTTGTTTGTTGGCCTCAGTCACCATGGCACTTTTCAAAAAGAGTTTAAAAAACATTACAAATAGACTAAAATAATTAAAATGAAAAAATCTGAATGCAGAGTGAAATAAAACAAGCTAGAGTATCACAACACTACAAATAAAATAGAATGAGATACAGCAAGCAATGCTGAATTACTTTTTTTATATTCTGTATCTTTTAAAGTTATTTTGAACATGTGAGTGTTAATCTTCCTTAATTCTTCTTTAATTTATGCGGAATAGATGGATATGTGAGAGGATGGTTTGCACATTTATTTGCAAATCTCTATTATACAACATGATGTCTCCAATTTGCACTGCTTACACATGGGTCAAAGCTTGCTTAAATATACGCTCATTATTTTGTAAAGTTTTTCTTTTTAAATCACAGTTTCTGTGTGAGATGTTACATACTAAAGTTTCAGATCAGTTTTTTGTGCCTTTAAAAATGAGGTCCCAGTGTCTATATCAACGAATTCTTCTTTCAAGAATGGTATGAAATGGTTGTAAATTATGTTATATCATTCTTTTTTTCTCCCTTTTTTGTATATTATACTGCAGCAGTTTGGTTTGCCGCAAGCATTAATTAGGGTTCATTTGTCACCCTCTCTTGCTTTGTGTAAATGTCTGGTCCTATAAAAGTCTGCTTCTTTATTTTTTCCCCTTCCGTTACGAGGTCTGGGATTTCGTTTCTGCTGCACAGTTCTGGCAAGTGAGGGATTCATGAAGTATTGCTTCTTTTTTCATTCTCAGCAAAAGTAAATACACATTGTTCCAGACCAAGTGAAAAGGCAACTTTTTCTGGTCACACTTTCTATAAACCCTGTATTCATTAGGCATTATAAATGCATTTTAAGGCATTATGTGGCATGCACAGGTATGGTAGAGGTATATACATTATTGCCACTATAGGTACAAACTTTGTAAATATATCTTTAAAAGTACAACAGTGGTTTTAAAGTCCAGTTGTGTTCCCTAAAGGTACATTACATTCTGTTCTCCAATAGGAGAGGTGATTATTTATAATATTTCATGATAGAACTGTGTAAATATAAGAACATAATGTAAGTTCTGGAAATAAACTGGGTGTATGTATTCAGCACAACAGTAAAATCTACAGTTATTACAGAATATGGTGCAATTATGTTCTCTAACTAAAGGTATTGGATATGTACCCTTGAGGGTAGCAACACAGTGACAGGAAAAGGTACCACCACAGTTACAGTTTTTCTGAGAGTGTGTGATACCTCATAATATTTAGATTGCCTGCGTTACATGCCATAAATCATCATGTCCTATGAATAGTTATAATGTGTATGAATCCTGATATTATAAACACACTTTTTATATAATACAATTATAAGCAATTATACAGGATTAGGCCAGACATTATAAGGGATTGTTCCATATAAAACTGTATTATACAATGATATTATGGGTATAAATAATTTAGAATATAATTATTATGGATATAATTTTCATAAGAATAGGTACAAATAAAAACTCAAAATGTACAAGTTACCAATATACTTTTAATTATTGAGAGACAATTACTTTGGATAAAGGAGATTATAGCAAATACACTTTAACTTTTGTAATAAATCCCTGTGCCTTTTTGACCAGATGCTTGGACATCTGGGTCTTTTTGTACATCAATCCACAAACTGCCAGGAGTTGACAGGCGTAAAAAAAAATGACTGTGTGCCTTTTTCAATATGACAAATATAATATGCCTCAGGATCCCTCAGTCTCCTGCTTTTTATTCTCATGTCATGTTCATCCATGTCTTCCTAAAGCATAGAAAGACAAGTACAACATATGACTAAAAGTATCCAGACACTTAAAGACAGTAAATTCAGCTATTACCAGGTATCCAAAACAGATTGTAGAGTAATATTTTTTGGGAAAATGCAGTTACAATCTGTTGTTTGTCAGATTAACTGACAAAAGCACAAAGAAAAGTGTAAAATGTCACTGACCACCTTGATTGTATTATTTGCTGGGCCGCCTACCGGGCAGCCTCTACAAAAGGCATTTGTGCTTACTGACTCCTAATGTTGAAACGTGCATGCGCAAGTAGGAACCGTTAATTCAGGCGTATTTCACCGAAAGAACTTAAGGTGGCGCCACTAAACCGTCTGTTGTTAGTTCAGCCATATTTCACATTCCAGTTTGTGAACTAAATTTGGAACCGTTCAGCGGTGACCAGAGGTCCTCTTTTCCCTGGGCAAGTATTCTTTTTGGACTTAAAAAATGCGTGTTTAAGTGTTCAAGGGGTTCAGAGAGTTGAGAGCTGAATTGGAACACACTGCTTCAGCGCTGTAGGTCCACCATCCAATGCGGTGCAGCTGCGTTTTACTGGAGCCTTGAAAAGAAATGTGTTGAAAGTTGTTGAGGTAATATTTATCATAGTCTCTTCTTTATGTTTGGAGAATGTTTCTGTGACCCAGCCTTTTGTTTTTCTGTAACAAACAGAAAGTCATTTTGTCTGTCCTTAAAATGACACGAATACACAGTCACATCTCACCATTACTGACTTTATGACGAGTAAATTACATCCGCAAAGCTTTTTGTTTAACTTTACATGAAAACAGACATGTCCTTATAGAAATGTTCCCAGCGATGCCCTGTTCCTTTATTAAGTATAGATTACTTGGTTGATAGAATATTAAGGTGCTTGCTTTTAAAAACTTAAATGTTATCTTGTTGCTTTAATGCCATCTCAGTGCTTCAGTTTTGTAGCTTTGTATGAAAAGAAAATAGCAGGTTTTCCATGATCATACATATATTGTCATATGCTTTTTACAACTGATGTTGTCACAAAGCAGCTTCACAGAATTCCAGTAAAGATAAAGTTTTAACATTAACCGTAAAATGTAAAGAATATAAATATCCCCCAGGAGAGCAAGCAAGGGGCGACAGTGGCAAGGAAAAACTACCTGAGGATGCTGAGCTGAGGAAGTAACCTTGGGAGGAACCAAGGCTCACAAAAGGGGACCTTCCCTCCTCCGGTCGATCTACTGGTAATAAGAGTTAGGAGTCCATGAAAACTTCAATGTAGGGTGGGCAGCTCCAAGGCAATTGATGGTGGCTGCAGCGTGGGCAGCTGGTCTGAAGCATGGAGCAGGATCTTGATAATCAGCCATCCATCAATGTCCAACTGGACAGGTCTGCGGTCGTTTACTCGGAAAAAGGTAGAGGGATGGAATTAGTTTTGTTCTGTTTGGGTGAATGTTAAGCAGAGAACGTGAACATTTCCAGAGTGTGGCTAATGACTCTGGCAGATCTGACTATGACAGCTTTAACTAAAAGGAGAGAACCAAAAGGACACAAAGACACGAGAGCATCCTGAAACATTGGCATCCCTCCGTTTCACCATCAACAAACCCGAGTGATCTCGTGAAATGGCGGGACGACATCACCAGCGTCTCAGTTTACTATAATTCCCTGTATCCATGGACCCCATGGATCTGCCGCCTTTATCTATGGGGGAGCATTAACTACCAAAATCTAAACTAAACAAATGAGCTTTTAGCCTAGATTTGAAGATTGCGATTGTGTCTGAGTCCTGAACATTTTCTGGAAGATTGAAATATTTAGGTATTGTATAAGTATATATAAGTATTTTATTGAAAGTCATAATTTTGGTATTTTGACAACACTAATTGTAAACAAAGACATTGATATGAAGCACCACAGCTTCTCCAGGCCTTCGAATGACAAGGGTATGTATTTTGGGCTTTCCTGTTTCTGAAATGCCAGAAAAACCTCAGTGATAATGGCTATATGGCTAATGGCAGTCCGGCTAAACTAGGCTTGCCTAGTCTCTCTTTGCTCTTGTTCAATATAGGTTATTCATTGGATACCTGCAACATATTTAAAAAATGTTGGGATAAATGCATGATTACCATCATACTATACAAATGAACTTTTTAATAATTTGGGAAGTGAGTATACAAACTGTTGCAGTGTTGCACGTATATTGTTGGGCCATTCTAGCTTACTAACAGCTAACTAACTTCTCAACAGTTATGGTCTCTGTTGTCTGAATCTTCTCTGATGCACCATAGGAGACAGATCTGAACTGCAGACAGGCCAGTCAAGCACATGCAGTCTTTGTCTATGAAGCTATTCTGTTGAAGCTCAAACAGAATGAAGCCAGCCAACCTTTTGCTGAAATAACCATGGAATGTTTGTTAAACGATGCCACTTTGATGTCAGCATTTGTCCCAAAATCTCAGCATACACCTCCACATCTATGGTACCTTTACACATATTGAAGTGCGACATGTTGAGAAGAATGTTCAAGAGAAGGAAAAAATCACAGATTATTGTTTTTATTGCAAAATATCTGAACTTTTTCGGAGAAGGGGTTTACAGAATGCCAGCTCTTCACAAGGCGCATTGTTGTAATTTTGCATTGTGATGCCATAATGCATTGTTACACCCCTACAGATAAGGCATGTTACATAATGTTTCTGTAAAAAGTGCCATCTATCTCAAATGAGCCTGAATTGGAAAGGGTAGGATTGAGCAGCTCTGTGAAGTTCCTGCCTGTCTCTCTACTGTTAGTTCTCATCAAGGCTTTGGGAAATAAAGCACTTAGTGCTTAAACACAATGAAAACACCACCCAACCTCAGAGTGTTTGATGCGTCAGCCGGCTGCTTCCCTCCACCGTTATTCTCCCTTTATTTAGGGTTTAATACTGAATGCACAAAGCTCTACAGAGAGGGGGAGAGGGAGAGAGAGAAATAGGGAGCTTATCAGCTGGAACAAAAGGTGGCTCACTAATAGAAAAAGTTCACTAACAGAGCAGAGGGTATTTGCAGGAAGGAGGGACGCTGTGGTGTAATCCAGCATTAGTGCTATGTCTTATCAAGTTACTGAATAGAGAGAAAAAGAGATTGGAAACTGCAAATGTGCCACTGGAAACCAAACAAACTCTCAGTTACAGGTATTGGTGCAATAATAAATGTGAACTTATTTCTATGTAGTATCACAAAATCAGTAAAAACCAATCACAATGATTAGCTGATGTGTAGACCTCTGTGTGTGTCCTGTCAGAATGGGGACTAAACAAATGTTATTGGCATTTCCTTTTTCTTTTGATCAAAGTCATCTTAAACACATTCAGAGATGCTGAAGTCTGAGCTCTGGGACAGTCAGTCCATTGTTCTGACACAAAAAAGTAGTTTCTGATTTGCAAATGATCTCCTTTTCTCGGTTATTCAGACATGAAGGGAGACGAGTTCATTTTCACCTGGTATCTTTGTAATCGCTCTGCAAATATTGCAGTTTCATTATGGGTGATAAATCTGACTCTACACACCACAGTGCATCCCCTATTTCTCTGAACAAATGTCTGAACAAATTTCTGGACATAATCAACTCCTTGGTTCCACTTGATTTGAATCAAAGTTCGTAAATGAGTCCTCTCAGTTTTAAAGAAGACATCGGTGTCATGAATGAATTCATATGGATCAGTCACGATTAAACAGGTTTAAACATGCTTTAAAAAGACATGCTTTTTTAAAGATGATACGATCTGTAAAGAATATGATACAAATATATAGACTATGCCAACTTCTGCTTGTTTATTGGGCTGAAGCATGCACTTGCACACAGAAACTGAGTCAACTTCAAGCTCCTCATCAACCTCAACCCTGAACTGGATAAGCGGTTACAGACCATGAATTTGATTCTGTACTAAAATATTTTAAATATGGCCACACTCATATGGAAGCCCTGCTCTGTGGAGCATAAACTGGTCTATTCAAGGACCTCAAAGCACTTTGATTTTTCTCATGTGAGCTGAACGTTACAGAAAAAGAGTATAAGTAATATAAATATATAAGCAGAAGGACTGGCGTCTCCTTCAGGGTGTGTTCCCGCCTTGCGCCCAGTGATTTTGGGTTGGCTCTGGACCCACGCGACCCTAAATTGGATAAGTGGTTACAGACAATAAATGAATGAATATATAAATAAAAAATCACATTCACAAATGTTGTTTGCTAGTATTTGGGGTTAAAATGACATCTTGCTCAATGGAGATCTAATCTGTGAGATTTTTACACCACAGATATAAAATATAAAAACCACTCTCAGATGAACTAATACACAATGTCAAGGTCTGGGTTGTATCAGACAGTGAATGAAGCTCAACAAACCCCTCGTTTAGGGAGAAATCCTTTGGTCATAAAGATTATGTATGTCAGTGCAATACTAAGACAACAGCACTCCTTGATATAATTAATAATACAAATCTACATAAAAAAAAATAGGAATATTTTAAAATATGTAAATGATTATAGCCCTGTACTGACAGAAGCTGTGAAAGACTTTTAAAATTCTTTTACAATTCTTCATTTTAACGCTAGTCTGACCCCTCCTGTATCTCTAATAGAGAAGGTCATACAATTGTCTGAGAAAGTGTACTTTCTGTAAGTAATGAATATACATTTGTTATTTTCTTTTCAAGAACAACTTGAGGACGACAAACTGCATAGTAATGGAGGTGAAGCACCGTTGCATTTTAACTCTTCCCTTCTGAAAGTCTGTCTGCATCTTCGTCATCCTCATTGCACAATAAAAGTCTCCTGTCACACTGTCGCCATTACCTTCATGTTCAGACACGGTGTGGAGTAGTTTGGCTTTAAACAAAAAACACAGTCCTTTCATTTACTGTTTTCACTTCTGTCTCTGTTTTGTTGTGATAGATGCTGTCTGACTTCTCCTCACTGTTGACCCTCCATGTGACTCATGGTATCAGACTCACACTCCTTCACTCTCCTTCACTTTTCTCACTTTTCTTTTCTATTCTTTTCTTTTCTATATTCCTCTATACTTCACATCTCTCATTCTCCTCTCTTCTCTTCTATTCTCCTCACAATCCACTGCTTGTTTGTTCATTTCTCTTGCCTATTGTAAAAGACATAGTATTTATAAAATAAAATATATAAAGATAGATCATTAAAATTAAACATGTTTTAACATCTGATGTCTGTCTGTGATTGGAACAGGAACCAACAGTAACCAGTCTAAACAAGACTGGTCAATACAGTGGCCTATGTCTGAATCCGGTAAAGAGAACACTCCAGTTGGGGTCCCGGAGCCCGGTCAGTGGGTCCGGCTGCAGCTCGCCCAGAGCCCCAAACTGCAGTCATCCCGCTACAGCCAGCACCTATGCCACAGCCCTCAAGCCCTGGCCCCACCTTTCTACTCCCTACACCCCCACCCCCAGCCTGATCGGCTCACGGTGGACTCTCCTCACCTGGGCCTGGACATGGGCCACCGCTCTCTTCCCCCGTCCCCCAGGCAGAGGCATTTTGCCCATACCCCACCACGGACACCAATGCTGGTCAACACCATGACCCCTCCGGGCACTCCGCCCCTCCGCCGTCGAAACAGGCTCAAAGCCCCTGGGACTCCACCTCCATCCAGCCGCAAACTCATCCATCTGCTGCCTGGCTTTACTGCCCTCCACAGGAGCAAATCACATGAGTTCCAGCTTGGGAACCGAGTGGATGATACCCAGACGCCCAGGTCAGTGGACTCAGAAATTTGCTTAATTCGTTTTGCTCTGGAGTTGCGCGTTTTATATAGGGTAATTGGCTGACATACATAATTGTGCTCAAAATCATTGTATTTGAGATATTATATTTAGTTAAGTTTATTACTGATGGTAATAGTGATTCAGTTTACAACCTTACTGCAACATTTTGCGTCTTTCCCGAGCCCCTAACATTTTCAGCCATATGTCCCCTGAATAAAGCTTATTTATTCAATCAGCAACCTATATTCCCTTAAAGAATCAATCTGTAATATATTTAATGGACTTAGCCATAAAATGTCCAGAGTGTGTCATCAGAGATTAACAGGCTAAGTTGAAGCACTGGTGTCTCTGAGAGCATCACTGAAGCCAGTATATTCTCTCAGAGAAGTGCCTATTCCGGAGTGGAGCTCTCTTCGAGTTTCAGCCTGAGATCCAGTCAGGTTACAGTCCAAACCCACTGGTACACACAATAGTTTACACAAAAATAGCATCAATACACAAAGGAGAGATAGGGAGTGACAACATGCTGACAGGTACACTGGTGCCATCTTGAAAGCAAGCAAATTAAGGAGGAAGAGTTGTATTCCATAAGCCTTGAATATTTAATTATTTAAGGTGGAATGGAGAATTCAAGCTGGCGAATAACACTAGTGAAAGACTATAATATTAGTCTTTCACTAGGGTAGGTAAATGTTTTAGTGACATTTGTACACTTGGTATGTGTTTTTTCAATGGAGGATTTAGAGAGTAAATGTTTGTAAATGCAGGAACACAGCAGCGGCTCCTTTTTTGCCTTTCTCTTGGGTAGTTAGATGCTCTAGCGAATTGATGTACACTTGGTTTGTGTGTTTTAGATGGATAAAGTATGAAGTAAGTTGTTTAAAAATATTTTGTATGTATGTGTGTGCGTGTGCGTGCGTGTGTGTGTGTGTGTGTGTTGGTTTATGTGAAATGTCACATAACACGGTCACTTCTCAGGAAAATGTTTTGACTTCTCAAAAGTTTTTATTTCAATTATAACATTTATAGTTTTATGTCATTCTTGTCTCTGGTTCCCTCCGATCTGTGTTATTCCGTCTTGTTTCCATTTAGATTTAGCTTGGTTTGTCCTCATCTTAATGTTTAATGTTTTACTTCATAGTTCTCTTAGACTTTAGTTTAGTGTTCTTCATAGTTTTTCTTTTTTCTTGTACGTTCTTGGTTAATAAAATACCTCTGCGTTTACCTCTTCTTCCTTGTTCATCGCACCACTCATGACAAATGTTCATTGGCTACAGGAATCTTTATGTCTACTGAAAATCCTAACGTGTACAATGGAAGCAACGTGTGTGTGTGTGTGTGTGTGTGTGTGAGGGGACACATTTACAGTACCAAGGGAGATGCACCTTTTCAGATCCTTGTAGATTTCTTTGAAAATGTATGTATTCTGCTTATTCCCTAAAGCTAAAACATATTCTGGTGTGCCTGGCAATGAACTTTAGCTGTTTATTATAATTCATACTATAAACCATAGACATTGTCTCAGATCTACTTTGTAGTATGGGTATATGTATGATGTATGCTTGAGTATGTGTATGTGAAAGACATTTCCTTGCAGATGTCTCCTCATGCAATAAATGTGTGTGTGTGTGTGAGTGCTGAGGTTTTTAGGAAAGTCTTTGAGCAGTGAAGTGGATCAAATGGCATTAGAGCATTGATTACCGGTCTCATCGCTCTGATCCAGAGCAGAGTCTCAGCAGACCCTCTAATCACTGCTTCTGCTCCAACAAGCTGGAGATGAGCAAATCCAATCAGGATAGAGCTGCTCCCCACTGGGGCCTCACAGGGATCCTTTCAGACTTTCCTGCTTTACCTATAGTCTTCTGGTACACACACTGCTGCATGTGTCATGTGCAGCTTCAAAGACCTGTCATGTTGTCATATCATGGTCATACAAGCCTGCATCTTAGTTATGTTTGCAGAGGTGTAGAATATATTAGCTGTGTTCTGTTTGTGGCAAATGAGCTTCCACATAACGGTACAACTCAGTATGAACTTGGAGAGATGATCGAAGAGCATTATTAAATCACATGTTTGTTATAATTTTAAAGAAAGTTAAGAAAGTTAAAGAAAGAAAGAATATTTTTATTTTGGTTTTTACCACAATGAAAGCTTCTTACAATCAATCATCATTTTCATTTCTGATCTTTCAGTCAAAAACTTCAAATTGTCGATTCCTTAAATCTAACTATTATTGCTTCATAGCTTTCGCCATAATACAATTTAATACAAAAAGATCTGTTTTACCACCTAGAAAATATCAAGGGGCACAGTAACACATTAATAAAAATTAATAGAAATATTATAATTTAATGACTATTGAATATATGTATAAATTAATGTTCAGATTTGGACCTCTGTAGAAATTTGCACTTGATTATAGCTTACAAAATAATCTAGGTCTGTCAAAATGATTATATTTTTTGCTGATATTTTGTCCTAGATAAACAAAACTATGATAAACAATATTAATATCATTAAGACCATATTATACCATGGATATCATGATAATATAATAGCAATATAATGCAATTACACCTTTATAGAACAATGTACGTGTAGTAAAACTTATATTCAGACATTGGATTTGGAATATAATTTTTAAAAATATCCTAAATAAATATAGCATTAATAAAAAGATTGCATTTTTTTAAAAGAAATCCACATAAATGCTCAAACTAAGCACACAAGTAAACACAATAGGCAACATTGGTCAGCAAAAATTAGCGGAAATATCCATGTATTGTATGATAAGACGATAACAGAATTATTGTGACATAATCAGCACCCATTTGATTAGCTCCATTTTCTATACAGGTGCACTTTGTAGATTTACAATTACAGAGTGTAGTCCACCTGTGGAACAGTGATGTAGGTGTGTCTAGTAGTCAATACAGTGTTTAACAACTCCAGCAACTCTGCTGTGCCTGATTCACCGCCCAAATCATACCTGTTCTGTGATGGTCCTGTGGGGGTCCTGACCTTTGAAGATAGAGTGAAAGAGGGCTGATAAACTATGCAGAAAAACAGGGATTACACTCTGTAAACGTAGATATACAATATGTACGTACACATATGTTAAGTGGGGCATTGAAACAAGGAGGTCATATACATGTTATGTATATAAATATTATGGCTGATACACGTATCGTTGTTCTTGAATGAAAATGTAAAAAATCCATTTTATGAAAATTTCATGATGAATAGATCAGGCCTGTTCTAAATGAATGGATGAAATCGTGTTTCTAAGTAATAAAGGCAATTCAGAACCTTTTTTGTCCTTCACTTGTCAAAATGCTGCTTTGGAAATATGTACTTTTGTAATGATTTGCATTAACTCCTTACGGGAGTAACAGGCTTTGGAATCTAAGTGGGGGAAACCTTTCACAGTCTGTAAACATTTACCGTGCTTTGCTGCAGAGAGGAACAATGTCTCGGCCCTTTTAGTTTTTCCATTAATGGGCTGTGTACATTCTTCCGATCAGGAATGTGAGGATTTGTGGCATGTGTTTCCTGTGGTGATAGGAATTAGAACACGGCTCCAGGAATTTCATCAGGAATGAAACAATGCCAGTACCATCAGCATCTCACACTTCCAGTGCTTAATTACTGGCCTCTACTCAGTACACTACAAAACAGACATTAGAACACACACACACACACACACACACACACACTCACACACTCATACTACATATAATGAGATGCCGTAAATGACCACTGTGAGGGAACTTCTATCAAAATGCAGAGTGTGGCTTGAGTGACTCCTCCCAAAGTACAAAAATGTAAAGAACTGAGATGGAAGGAGCGCTCAGAGATGGATTCTCTTTATCTTTTTTCTCATTTCCCTCTAAAGTGAAAGACATTTCTGCCTTCATTCCTGCTTCATGGTGTCATGTTGTTTTGCTGAAATATTCCTCGCCTGTCGCAGAGTCCTTCTTGTCCCACAGTGCATGTTTTTAGGTGTTATTTTTCAGAGGGTTTTTGAATTATGGAATGCTTGACAGCTATTGCATTGTCTCTGACAGGTTTGTGGTGTCAGAAGTGGAACAGTGGTAGACAATACAGCTTTTTCATTTTCGTCTCCACTGAATCAGCAACTCTGCCGGAGCCTGTATATATGTGTGTGTGTGTGTGTGTGTGTGTGTGTGTGTGCACGCACGCGTGTGTGTCTGTATTTGTGTACACTTCAGTATATGTTTTTTGTGATGATGACTTGAGATGATGTTTTTTGGGCATCTGCAAATCCAGATTTCTTCTAAAATGAGGGGCATTATTAAGGAATTTGGTATATTTGCTTCAGTTACAGCCTCTACTTTTTTGGAAAGGCTTTACACTAGAAGTTGGTGTTTGCTATGTGGATTTAATTGTATTCAGGCACACTCTTGTACTGGTGTTGGATGAATTGTTCTGGAACACAAACACCACACCAACTCATCCCAAAGGTGCTCAATGAAGTTCCATGACTCCAAACATAAGGCCAATGCTCCATATCCCAAGGCTGATGGCTTTATTAATTTTCTAGCCAACACATCACTTTTGACATGGAAACCTCAATCTCAACCTGCAACACGTTGCCAGCAATGTATGCACCTTTAAGTGCATGAATATACTCTTTAGAAGTGTCCACAAAGAGATGCACGGTGGTGCAGCAGGTAGTGTCGCAGTCAAATAGCACCAGGGACCTGGAGGTTGTGGGTTCGATTCCCGCTCCGGGTGACTGTCTGTGAGGAGTTGGTGTGTTCTCCCCGTGTCTGCGTGGGTTTCCTCCGGGTGCTCCGGTTTCCTCCCACAGTCCAAAAACACACGTTGGTAGGTGGATTGGCGACTCAAAAGTGACTGTAGGTGTGAGTGAATGTGTGAGTGTGTGTGTGTGTGTTGCCCTGTGAAGGACTGGCGCCCCCTCCAGGGCGTATTCCTGCCTTGTGCCCAATGATTCCAGGTAGGCTCTGGACCCACCGTAACCCTGAATTGGATAAGCGGTTACAGATAATGGATGAATGGATGTGTCCACAAACATCTGGAAACAGAGTATAATTTTTTTACTTTTGAAATGATAGAAATTAGTGAAGGAATCTCTGTAAAAATGCAAATAAATTGAAAAAATATGTCGAATAAGTTTACAAACAGACAAGTCAATGATAGCTTAACCCTAACAGTACAAAATCATGATTATTTCTAAAACTTTGTATCAAAACAACTGTATTTATATAGCTGCTGTTTTATAAGGATTACTTTCTACTGCTTACCTTTTTCTCTCTCATCTTTTTTTTTTTTTGCTTTTTCTAGTGCCCCCATCTCATCCATCCTCTCTATCATTTTCTTTTTTAATTTCTTTGTGAGGTTCTCTCTCTCTCTCCCTCTCTCTCTCTCTCTCTCTCTCTCTCTCACTCTCTCTCTCTCTGTGAGTTTCTCTTACTATTTCCCTCTCCCTTTTTTGAGAATAAATGTGATACTCTTGCTCCTCTTAAACTTCCAGAAGTGGAGTGAGCTGATATTAAAATAACTACAGAAGCTGCACAGCATCCCCCTCTCGCTGCCCTTTTCAGAGAGAGTTGCTCTCTGAGCTGAAGGTAATTAATGAAGCTCATTTGCTATGCTAATCATCGTAAACATGCATGCATACAGTAGAAAGGCCAACAGCTCCCAATGCTTCATCACAGTGGCGATGGTGTTGACAGGTTGACGGCTGGTTATAAAATGCTTTGAAGCGCTTGGCACTGGCTAAACCTGGGGTTAAATCACAGGATTATATTCTGCTAGCTTTTTGCTCAATTCTCCATTGAGCCAAGTTTGTGTCGGTTGGCTATAATTTTTAGTCGTTGGGACAGCTTGAGGGTTTAGATCAGTCAGAATATATGGAACATCTGCCAGAAGTAAAGGTATCTTTATTTCAACAATGGGAAGGTAAGGTCCAAAATACTTATCATCCTTATTAGAGGTCTTTGAGATGCTTTGGTACTTCATATCAATGTCTTTATTTACGTGTAGCTTTGTTCTGTGATGCCTCCCATGTCTGCAGCTATGGCCCAAGAGCCAGGCCTTGCACATGCTCATTTCAACAAAGTTCCACTTTAGCTATTTAAGTTGGAATTGCTTTATTGTGTTAGCTTTGCTTCTTTATCCTCTTTTCAATCATCATTTTCAATACTGGGGCCATCTGATGAATTCAGCATTGTTTGAATACTGTTGTTTTCCAACTCCATTAGGACATTTGTAAAGTATGTAATTTAATAGAATTTGACTAAGCCATGAACCGAAGCCAGAGTTTTTAAGGTAGCAGCAGGCTAATGGAGCTATATTTTAGTGGATCTTGAATACAGTCGCGAATGGAAGGGTGTGCTCCAGGACAGGTGATTTTGACAAAAGCATTTATACTGCTGTATATCCTCACACTACATCCCTTTGCAATAATATTTCAATCAAAGACATAAACACGCATGAAATGACAATAACTTCAGCCAAACTGAGTTTTAGTTCTGTCTACAGCTATGGCACAAGAGCAAGAGTCGTGGATGCGAGTTTTAAAACAGTTCCATTTTTGTCAGTCAGTCACTCAGTCTGTAAGTGAAAATACATCTTGTAGGCTTGCTAAGCACTCCAGCAACAAAGGGGGAGGGTAAACAACATGTGTTCTTGTGTGAGGTGCATCTACTTCTGCACAGTTTAAGGTGGAATGGAGATTGTAATCATAGGTCACTGAAGCAGGGAAATTGGGGTGTGTTCAGTTCAGAAGTTAAAAGATGTGTAGTGTGTGATCACAGTGTACACTTAGAAACTTACATTTTTTCAGTTGCCATAAAAATGAGCTGGAGAATCTTTGTAGATTCTGTTACAACTTCAAAAGTCCTGTAATGTACCCAAGGCTTAACTCAGCCACACAGGTGCTGCCGTTGCTTAATGCTACTTTATGAGACTTTAAGGAGAGCATTATTAAAGGATGAGCCACTTAATGAGAACGAACGTGTGGGGCTTTCTCTGCCTCGCCACCTTTGTGGCAAATGTTAAGCACTCTCTTATTGAATCTGAGGTTTGCTAATAAATCAGGAGGCTAGAGAGAGAAAGACCCAGAGGAGGACGTGGAGGAGCAGAGGAAGATGGGAGGCATATGGGGGAGGAGAGGTATGAATCACTCCATCTTGCCTTTTTCCTTGCGAGTAATTCCACCGTGGATTACTTAAATTGAGAAATTTGCATCTGGCTCTGTGCACTTGCTCGCTGTTAGCACTGATGAGCTTCGTTGCCTCCTCTTTTCTGCCTCCTTTCTCTCTTTCTGTCTCTCTGTCACTCTTCCTCTCACCTCTTTCTCTCTGTCACTGTCACCCCCTCTTCCTCTCCACTTCCATTGCCTGCTACCTCTCGCACTTTTAATGAGACTACATTTTTATTGCAGAAACAAACGTCTTCTGAACTGCCGTCCTGTGCTTGATCATGTGCTGGAATGTTAAAGTTTGAGGCAGGCAGTGAAGCAAAGACATAAAAGAAACACAACCTTGAGCATGCAAACGTCACACAAGTCAATAAGGACAACTCATAACTATATATGCGTGGAACTACTTTAAGTGCTCCACACTCTGAATTCTGAATTCTATAAATGAATTTGCTTGCCTGTTTCTGGCACATGAATAATCTCTGACAGACAAACTTTTGCAGTGCTTTGCTAAGGTTCAGTAGATGTGTTAGAGGCATTAAGGCTTTTTAGGCAAAGCATGAACTGCTTTTTGCTTTGAGGTCTGAGAAGACTGGGAGGAAGAACTGGGCTGTTAATTCTTAAAGCAGGGGTGTCAAACCAGATCCACGGAGGGCCGTGTGGGTGCAGGTTTTCTTTCCAACCACGCAGAAGCCACACCTCATTCCACCTGTTTTTAATCATTGGATCTAATCAATAGATCTTGACTTTCAGTAGTGTGGGGCTTTTGCGTGTTTGGAAAGAACACCTGCACCCACACGGCCCTCCGTGGATTTGGTTTGAGACCCCTGTCTTAAAGGATCTGTAGAGTCCTCAAATATACAGCTGGATACACATTTTTGAGTTTATTAAGAAAAAATGAACTGTCTTTTCCTTTAAAGCAGTTGTATATACCTCCTTTAAAGTATTTGTGTGTGTGTGTGTGTGTGTGTGTGTGTGTGTGTGTGTGTGTATTCATTCTGTAACTGCTTATCCAGTTCAGGGTCGTGGTGGGTCTTTAGCCTACTCGGAATCAATGGGTGCAAGGCAAGAACACACCCTGGAGGGGATGCCAGTCCTGCACAGGGCGACACACACTCACACTTAGGGACACATTTGAGTCACCAATCCACCTACCAACGTGTGTTTTTAGATGTGGGAAGAAACCGGAGCACCCGGAGAAAACCCACGCGGAGCCTGGGAGAACACACCAAACTCCTCACAGTCACCTGGAGCAGTATTTGAACCCACAACCTCCAGGTCCCTGGAAGCCCTATATTTTTTAAGTTATGTAATAGGACCACACCCAAACTCCTCCCTTCAGCCCTATATATACCCTGCAAACTCACGTCATTTCCATGTCGTGAAGTCGAAGTCTCTTCTAGTGTGATTCTGACTTCCTGCCTCCCCTCTTCACAGCAATGCTGCTTCCAGCCCTAGCATTGCAGCTCGTGCTTTCTCCTACCACAGACCTTCTGCCCAACCTCTCTCTTTTCTGGTTCAGCTGCTCCCAACCTCTACTTTTACCGCCCTTACTCTGTCCTCCAGTACTACTGTGGATCTTCGTCCCATCCTCTCCTCTCTGCAGCCATGCAGCTCCTAGCTTCCATCTGTCCAGCTAGTGCCACTGAGGACCTTCATCCATATCTCTCCTCTATCTCTCCTCTAGTGACCCCACACCCACCCCACCCCACCTTCTCTAGTACTATTCACACTGTCTACTCCAGCTGCTGTGGGCCTTCAACCTGACCTCTTCCTTTCGCAGCCACACCACTTTCAGCTCATGCTCTTTCCTCAGGCAATGCCTTGGACCAGCCCCCTGCCTGGCACTCCAGGCACGCAACGCCTCTTTCCTGGATGTCTTCCTCTAATTTGATTCACCCTCTCACATGCTGCCTCTCATCTGGCTCCTGCTATATGCCATCTAGGCATCTCTGCCATCCTTGAGTCAACTTTCTACCCTGCCACCGCGCTCGAGCTCCTCAGCACCATCTGGATTCTGTCTCTTTCAGGGTTCGCTCCCATGTGATGAGCTGCCTTTTCTCTGTCTCGCTGTTCCTGCGGTGCTGACCATCAGTTCGCCTTTTGGGGCTTCTTCTTTTGCCTCACCTGCCATCCCTCTAGATCACCCTTCCATTTCTCACCTCCTCTGTGTTTTCCTCTATTCCACTGGAACCGCACCATCACGACATACCTGCCAACTAAGGACATCTCAGTTAATTAATGCTGGCCCTCTGAAATATTCAGTGACTTTTATGGCAGGTACTAATCCACTTCCTGCTGGCCGATGATCTTAGCCATCTTAAGATCAACTCTGATGACTCTATTGCATTGCTCAACCACTGCCACTTTATTACTGCACTTTGAGCATTCAAATCCTCAATCACACCATCTCCCTTCACGCTAGAATTCCTGGCAATAAAGGATGCTCAATTTACTCAACCTAGTGCTATTCATATTCCATTTCACACAGCACTCAGTCATGCACCAGGTTATTAAAGGCAGTTAATTCATGGGCTCACTAACCCCTTTACACTCACCTACTCACGATCCATGACATCAACCAAATCCTCAACCGAACTACCTCTAAACCTGACCATTCTGTAGCACTGAATGACTAGCATTCCTGTCATTTTTGGGGTTCTGCTTCATAAGCATTTATAAGCTGCCCTGCTGCTTTCCAAAATGAGTTAATCTCCCAGTTTCAGCCTTTATGGGCATGGTCTGTACTAGTCCAAAAAAAAAAAAAAAAAATTACACCCACACACATACACCGTATGTACACCACACCATATGTACACCACATATTCACACACACACACACACACACACAAACACACACACACATGTATTCAAATGCTTAACTAACATGTACTGTGTACTGTTGTGTATGCTGATGTTCAGACGTGCATACACAACATCTCTTCAGAAAAGCTTACACTGAAAAAGAACATTCTGGAGCAACTATACATGAGTCTAATGTCACCATGCCAGTACCAAGCATTGGCCATGGACTAATACAGTCCCCAGCATTGGGTTATGGTGTCATGAAAATTTGGCCTCTGGTGGAATGGAGTCCCACCCAACTATTAATATAACATCAGTCTCTGGCCTCAGTAATGCACTAATAACTACACTGGATGATCACTGGATTAGGAACACCTACACTGTATCTCATTGTCCATTTTAACAGCTCCACCTGTTACTCTGCGTACTCTCTTAATCCCCATTTCACCCTGCTCTTCAATAGTAAGGATCCTTACATGACCAGCAAAAGGCAGGTATGATTTTGTTCATGAGTCATTCTCAGTGCAGCAGTAACACTGATGTGGTGGTTATGTTTTAGTGTGTCTTGTGCTGGTATGAGTGGATCAGACACAGCAGTTCTGCTAGAGTGTTTAAAGCTCTCAATGTCACTGCTGGTCCGAGAATAGTCACCAACTTATTATATCCATTCAGCAGTGTCCTGTGGGTGGCGTGCTGTCACCACTGCTGAAGGACAAGAGGACCAACAACACAAAATGTGCAGCAATGAGTGAACACAGTTTTTAATAACTTGAGCCGCACTGCTGTGTCTGAGCCAGTTGTACCAGCACAAAACACACTGAGACGCCAACACCATGTCCTCCACATTAGTACTCACAGCAGTTTTTCAACATCTACTCTAAGATTACATCAATTTTTTTTATAAGACTACAAGCTGTTACTGCTGCTAAGCAGGGCAAACTGCTTATTAATTCAATGCAAAAACTAAGGAAACCATTTTTGAACAAGGGATATGTCTTGGCATATATCCATGGCTACATTTATGATAATTTTACTGTACTTTTTTTTCCACGCTGTGCTATTTCTTTAAGGATTAAAAGATTTTTTAAGACTGGGTTCTGATTCTCGGCACCTTGCAGGAAATGAGATAATTGCAGCATTATGACTGAGAGCCAGATTCCTGTTGATAAGATGTACAGCTTTAGTTCAAGCTTTTTTTATGTCTTTTGTGCTGAAAGTTTTGTACTAAAGTGACACAATAAGAATACAGTACCCAAAGAGATGTAAATCAGCCTAAATTAAACACCCACAATATGAGATTACCACTCTTATGTTCATATCTGACTCACCTGTTGGAAGACCACCTGAATATCCTTTGAGAAAAGCAGTTTTATTCTCTCATGCGTTGTTGTTTAAAGAGCTGTCGAATGTATAAATATTCTAGTACTCTGCATACCTCACAGATGGAAGGTCATTACTGTGCACACAGAGGAAGCCACTGCGATGACAGAATTGAAAAGATGTTTGTTTTTTCCCTTGTATTAGTGAGATTTATGCATTTTTTAACACCTCATCAGGGTTTAAATTTCAGGCTTTACTTTTAATTCATCGGGGGCCCATATATTTAACCAGCAAACAAAAACTCAATCGAGATGGAATTCCCAAATAAGCACCATCTGAAGCTCTCAGTGAGTGCCTTTGAATTGTCTTTGAAGCTTTTAAACCTTAGATATTCATAACCAAAATCTGATGTCATTGGATATAATTTCTCACTTGATACTCATTAAGTGAAGAGGAGAAAGTCTCTTACAGCTTTTTGATTAGGACCATATTTGTTCTTGCATGTAGAAGAGGGGGTGTTTATTATGGATTGAATCTGAGGAACAGATGTCTTGCGTGCAGTTTTATGATGTGGAAATCATTTAATTTTGGCATTTTTTTTTGTCATTTAACTTTGAACAAATTGAAAATATTTCTTAAGGCATACTAAGTCAAATATAAATATAAGTCTATAAAATAATAAAAAAAACTACTATACACTGATCTGCCAAAACATAAAAAATTTACCTTGTTTTTACACTCATTGGCCATTTTATTAGCTCTACTTACCATATGTGTTAACGTTGTACTTTTATAATCACTTACTGCTGCCTGTTGACCCACATGATCACCACAGAGCAAGTAATATATGGTGGTGAATTTTCTTTAATTGAAGTATTAGTACAAATCAGAATTATGTGTAAAGCAATGCAATGCCCTCCTTCTATTATCCCCCCCATTTACACTCAAATTACATTACAAATCCCTGACCCACCCACCCCAAATATACCCAGGCAGCTAATCCATTTACAATACAACAATTGACCCAAACAAAATACACAGTGAAATAACATTACTCAGCATCTCTCCAAATTATGAGCCCAGACACATCCACAACACATCTATAAATAATTGAGAGCAGACATTTTCATTTATAATTCAAAAACTAGTTGACAGCACAAAACAAAGTGTGAGAAATGAATAATTAAGGAATATTTTATTAATATACACACAAACATGATCTGATACATTTATACACAAGCACCTACAACTACTTTCATAAACCCTTCGTATGAAAGGAATTTCAAGACTGTATATGTATATGCCGTACCAGTCAAAGGTTTGGACACGCCCACTCAGGGAGGGTTTTCTTTGTTTGAGCCATTTTCCACATATTGTGAATGTAGAGTACCAGTCAAAAGTTTGGACATCATCTCATTCAGTGGTTTTTCTTAGTGTTTTTTGGTTTTATTATTATTTTCTACAATGTAAATAAATATGGAATGCATTAAAACTATGAAGGAACACATATGGAATTATGTAGTTAACATTCATTCATTCATTCATTATCTTTAACCGCTTATCCAGTTCAGGGTTGCTGTGGGTCTGGAGCATCCCCGGAATCATTGGGGGCATGCGCAAGGCAGGAATACACCCTGGAGGCCAGTCCTTCACAGGGCAACACAGACACACATACATTCACTCACACCTATGGACACTTTTGAGTCGCCAATCCACCTACCAACGTGTGTTTTTGGACTGTGTTTTTGGAGGAAACCGGAGCACCCAGAGGAAACCCACGCGGACGCGGGGAGAACACACCAAATTCCTCACAGACAGTCACTCGGAGCGGGACTCAAACCCACAACCTCCAGGTCCCTGGAGCTGTGTGACTGCGACACCATGCCACATGTAGTAAAAATAGTGTTAAACAAGCCAGAATATTTTTCTGCAACTTTGCTTTGATGACAGCTTTGCACACTCTTGGAATTCACTCAATCAGCTTCATGAGGTCGTCACCTGGAATGATTTTCAGTGAACAGCTGTGGTCTCATCAAGTGTTAATTTGTAGAACTGCTTGCCGCCTCAATGTGTTTGAGACCTTGGCTTGTGCAGAGGCAGGACTGGTACACAGTTCTCTACAGTGAATAGCCATATATATATATATATATATATATATATATTTTTTTTTTTTTTTTAATACTAATTAGTAATATGCATTGCAAAATCTATGTCAATCATAGGCATAGCAATGTGATTTTTTTAGGATTTGAAAAATTGCTTTCCTGTCTTTATGTACCTCACAGTGGTTTGCTCCACACACTCAATAACGATGACAAGGGTTGCCAGGTGTTCAAGGGGTGCAAGGGTTCCACACATTTTAAGCAATATTAGCAATATTTGTTTTTGCGTCCCCTTGGCTGTCTCACACCTCTGCAAAACATTTTCTTTGAGTGTATTATATAATTCAGTGCACTTAAAGATGGAGAAGGCCTGTATTATTGGCAGTGGTTTCATGTAATGGCCTATGATGTGGTCTTCTGATGTATTCTGAAACAGTGAGTCCAGGCCACTCACACAGTACATGAACATCTGTAATATATCTCGGGCTTTTACAACCTGAATTTTCAAACAGACACCATTGGAATTCTTGATGTGAGCCACAGTCAAGCAGTTGGCCCCCTCTGGCTTACATGAATAACAGCAGTCTGCAGTGTGTGTATGTGTGTCGCAGTTTCTGAAGCTACATTAGCGAGTTTGTACATGACAAGGATGGGCTACAAAAGCTAGAAATTATATTACATACAGTGCTTTTCAACAGTCCTTTATTTGTCTAGTACAGGTACAAGTTATTAGTTTATCAGGGGATATTTCTGAGGAGGTTCCTTTATAAAAACTGTGTAATTATTCAGTATGTGAACAAACAGTAATTTATCAAAGCAAAGTTCAAAAGAAGAGTAAAAGAATGTGAAAATTTGATTGCCATGCAAGAGCTGGTAAACCACCAAAAACAGGGCAAGACATACTGAAGAAAATTGGTATCTATAGGTAGTTTGATCTCCTTTGTTGCAGTACCAGCTTCTGCTAATCTGGGAAGGTTTACACTAGGATGTGTATCAGGATCAGATGGCATTCTGCCATGACAAAATGTTATGATTATCAGATTGTGTTTTGGGAAGAACTCATACACTCATTCAAGAAACTGCTGTATAAATATTATAATATCAGTGAGCCCTAGTGTGACACTATTGATTTTTTTGAGTGTTTGAGTAGCTCTCTGTGTGTGTGCCAGTGTTAATCAGGCCATTTTTTCCTGTTCATTAATGACCAGTCAGTTAAAGAAATGTCAGTGTGCTCACATATGCACACACACACACACAAACACACACACACACATACACCTGAACTAGCGCGGAGCAGACGATCCCCTGTCCCTAGTCCATCCATTATAATGAGGCATCTGACTTGGGCCCCTCTCAGATTGGCAGCGTGATGATGAATTTATATGGGTGTTTAAAAGTGATGGGAATGGCCTCGTATCTTGGTGCATAATTGATTTATTAAGGCTCAGGCCGGCTACAGAGGGATGAGAATCGGACACACAGTGGCCAGCGGGATCTGAATGACCGCCTGGAGAGCGTTTAACCGTCCCGTTTGCTGGCGTGTGTCTGACACCTGTCTGTTTGCATTCTAATGATATGTATGGAGACGGAGTTCAATCTGACATCTCTGAGTTATTAGCTTTACACTGTTTGTTTCTGTGAACTAATCTCAGGTGTTCAATCAGTCTCTGGCTGAGACACACACACACACACACACACACACACACACACACACACAAACACATACATTTATCTATGTGTGTTTCACATGTACTAACCAGTGTAGTACTAATCCATAGAAATAATCTTCATGTCGCATACAATATATAAATTGACCCTGTGTTTTCAAATGTATTACTAAGACATTTGTTCCACATTTGTTACAACAGACTTTATCCTTTTAGCAGTGTTCTACACATATTTAGCCTACACATATTGGAACATTTCTGCAATTATTCATTTCCATGGCTTCACAGACCACTGTTGCTGGTTTATACCCCTCTAGCCATTGCTGGGTATTGGGAACATGCTCCAGAACCCCTCGTCAACTTGGTTTTCCAAGTTATTCATTGTAAAATAAAGGAATTAGGAGTTCATACATATTATTAGTTCCCTTTTGTTAATAGTTAATAATCACAGACATGTGCGTGTGCACTCTCTCTCTCTCTCTCTCTCTCTCTCTCTCTCTCTCTCTCTCTCTCTGTCTCTCTCTTTCTCTTTCCAAATTAACATAGCTTTAAATATTATCAGTGAGGCTGGGGTGATAATGTAGAGTAATCGACAGATAAATCTATGTTAAGAGCATGAGTAGAAATCATCCCCCACCTCTCTCTCCACTTTGGACACATGCATATATATATATATATGTGTGTGTGTGTGTGTGTGTGTAAAGCAGAGGTGAGCATAATGAGCTGAGGGAACGCTTAATGAAGCCAGACCTGTTGTACTGTTCCCTATTAACACAGAGCATGAGCAGCCTCACGCTGTGTGTGTGTGTGTGTGTGTGTGTGTGTGAGAGAGAGAGAGAGAGAGAGAGAGAGAGAGAGAGAGAGAGAGAGAGAGAGAGAGAGATACATCAGGTTGTATTCTGAACTGATTAATGTTGAATCGTATTTAATTCTACATCTGAACAGAAATATTGGTACTTAGTCAAATCATATCGAATCAGCAGTGAATCACTGTATTGTTTTGGTATTATAAAGTAAGATACCTGCTGAGAATCTTTTGTGTGTTTGTGTGTATGAAATATAGAAAAATGTCTGTGTGTAATTGAACTTCACACTGGTGGATGTTAGAAAGCTGCAGGCTATTTGAATTCATGTATCGCGTATGAGTCCAACCTCATGATGATTATTCATTCATTGTCTGAAACCACTTATCCATTTCAGGGTCGCAGTAGAATCACAGGGCGCAAGGGGGAACACACCCTGGAGGGGGCGCCAGTCCCTCGCAGGGTGACACACACTCACACATTTACTCACACGCTCACACCTACAGACATTTTTCAGTCAATCCACCTACCAGCGGATGTTTTTGGACCGTGGGAGGAAACCAGAGCACCCGAAACCAGAGCGGGACTTTAACCCTCAACCTCCAGGTCCCTGGAGCTGTGAGACTGTGACACTACCTCTGCGCCACCGTGCCACTCTCTAATGATGAATAATATTGCACACCTGATCATCCAAAATATATTAGGGTGGTCCTGACCATTGAAAACTAGGGGAAAGGGGATCATCTATCATCTTGTTATTGCTGATTGGTGTATGTGTGTATCTCTACCCCTCCCTCTGCGCATCTGTAGAAAGCGAGAGGGAGAAATAGGCAGAGAGAGATTGAGAGAGAGAGAGAGAGAGTGAGAGAGAGAGAGAGAGAGAGAGAGAGAGATGGAAACAGAGTAGAAGGTGGAGAAACAGAAAAATAAAAACAATTTTGGCAGTGACAGCATATCTTGCCACCTTGGCTTGAGGTGTGTTTAAAGGCTCCTGTACCCCTACCCCACCCCCCACCCCCCCTTTCTGCTGTCAGTTTGTGCCACATTCAAACTCTAATGTATTCTGTGCACAGGGAGAAATGTTCATCATCATCCTGTGACAGAGTCTCTCTCTCCCTCTCTCTCTTTCTTTCTCTCTCAGTCATGTACACATGTGCACGTGCGCGCGCGCACACACACACACACACACACACACAAACACAGAAACTCACATCATGGAGATGGGACAAAACATCCTGGGAATAAACAACATGAGCCTTCAGAAAGAATAGAGGCTGTGTTGTAGGTGGCTGTCCTGTTCATTCAGGCATATTTTAAAATAAACTTGCATTTAAATAATAATACTATTCATTCTTTCTTCCAGTTCACATCTTGAGATGTTTTGCAGTTCATGCAGTATATATGTCACCTGTTGTGGACACAGACACTCAGTCATACACACCTTTGACCTTGATAGAATAGCACTGACCATGGAATGAGACACTGGAGTAGATACACATGAGCCTATGGTCAACAAGGTCGGTGCCACCCATTGGTCAGTGACATTACTAGGTTTAAATAAATCTGTGAAGGCACAGTGCTGAACTGTATAATAGTTTTTGAGCAACATACTGCCATCCAGAAAATATCTTTTTTTGGGAAGGCCTTTGGATGGAACTCCATCCTATATCTCTACGATGAGTTGGAGTGGAATCTGTGGTCCAGAACTAATCATTTTATATTAGTTATTTTTGTGGCTGAATTCTATCAAATTCTTACTGCAGGTGTTACAAAGTTTTTACGTGAACACTTGCCAGAATAGTGAGAGACCTCCCTAATAATGCATTTTATCCACGTCAAATGTTGGATGAGCAAGTGTCCAAAACTTTTTCTCTTAGAGAGCTAGGTGTATGAATGAATGCAGCAGAAGAGAAAACTGGTCTTGATGCAGGAGCAGTGCTACTGAGGTGGCAGTTCTTCAAAGATGCAGTGAAATAGAAAATGAAAGAGAAAAATAAGAGGAGTTCAGCAACAAAGAGAACAGTCTTCATAAAAGATATTATTCTCCACCTGAACACTCTACAGGGGTGTGATTTTACCCTGGCGAAGAAAAAAATTTAATTTGTGACATAATGACACATGCTCTGATTTCATATTACAGCAGTTTCTTGGCACATTTTGGGCTGTATCTTCTCACACGAATATATCTGATCCAGAGCACTCAGATAATGTTATTCTGATGTAAATATGCATTTTCTTTTTAAAGTCTCTCAGTAATAGGCTTTACATTTGTGCAAAATTTATGACAGGTATTTAAGACCCATGTAAAATTATTATACACTTTCATTTTCATCTTTAAACAGCATCACTTCAGTTACCCTAGACCTTTTGGTGCAATTCTGACACAATTTGAGTGTTGTTGTTGTCACCTGAAAAACAAGTATCTCCAAAATGGTAACTTTTCAAGAGAAGTAAATCATTGTTTCTGGAACAACTTGGAAGCAACATTTTTGGCCATTGCACTTCAGCACATTCATCATTACTTCATCCTGAAAAGCACTAGGAATGTATAAGTGATGTCAAAAAATAAAAACAGAATGCTTACAGAAGTACTTTTGAACATAAACTTATGCAGGGGATGTGACAAATTGTCCATAATGGCAAGCAACGTGTTGAGAGTTTGTTGTCTGCCACAACCTCCAGAGAGATGTAAGGTTTTGTTCCCACAGCAATGAAATATAAAATGAACTACAAGTTTTTTTCCATTTATGTGACCCCTACACGTTATACTACACTCATGCGCTTGTTTGTGTATAATATTTTACATACTACACCACAGTATATCATCCTGTGTGGTTCCTCTGTCTTTTTCCTTCTCTGTTGCCATGGTGACAGATGTTAAACACTGTCACTGGCACTTGGGGTACTGTGAGGGGTCAGTGGATGGAGTTGTGCAATGGCTGAATGTAATGTATAAGCATATGAGGTAATGGAGTGATTTTGAGATCATGTATCTCACTCTATGTAGTAAGAGTCGTGTTCTTCATGGGTTTGTGGGACTTTTGTTTTACACAGCTATTAAATGCAAGAAATTTCTGAGACAGATTTTTGCAGATTCTTGGATTCATTTTCAATTGTTCATCATTTTTATGTTTCCTTTTCTCAGTAATGTGTTTTTTGACAACTGCATGTCCTTTCAGACCGATATTATTAGGTCATCTTCTCACTGTGAAAAGATGTTCAGAAATGCATTTATATTTACCTAAATGATAGATGGTCTCAGGGCAGCATGGTGGCACTGCAGGTAGTGTTGCTGTCACACAGCTCCAGGGTCCTGGGATTCTGGGTCACTCTCTGTGAGAAGTTTGGTGTGTGTGTGTGTGTTTTGCCCTGTGTGTTTCTGCCTTGCACTCAGGGATTCCAGACAGGCTCTGGTCCCACCATGATCAGGATGAAGTTGTTTCAGGACGTGGGTGAATAAATGAACAAACATGATCTTTGATGTTCTGTGCAGTACTTTATAACAATGTTTATATTTTCTAAGGTTTTATTCACATGTTTTTACAGATATATTTCTCAAAGCATGCATATAGGGTATATAGTACTTTCTACTTTCAATCATCTCTCTCTCTCTCTCTCTCTCTCTCTCTCTCAGAGGCACACTAAATGAATTATCACAGTAAACACAGATTTCAGTTCTTCCATTCAGCAGTTATCGCGCATAACACTCATATTAACTCGTGTCAATGTGGTCTGACAGCCGTTTTAATTTGGCTAAAGACAAATCTCTTTCTTTCTGGCATCGCTGATTTATTAAGAATGGTTTTGGCTCATGTAAGAATCTTTTTTTCAAAGCATCTTTGTCAGTTTTCTATTAGTGTATTTTTATATTCTGATACTGACATAAACTCAGCTGTATGTTTGTGTTCATGTGTATGTTCAAACTGTGTGAGAGGAAGAATAAGCAAGAGACAAGAACAGAGGGAAGGAGGAGAAAGAATGGCACGTAGGCAGCGGGGAGTTCAGCAGGGGTCTGCCTCGGGTCCTCTTTCATTGTCAGCCTATTTTTTTCCCAGGAAGACGAATGGATCTAATTTGATTTGAATGGCATAATATGGTTTTATCTAAATTGCTGACAAAGCCTTTGGAAGGGAACACTGATAACCTGTAGCTCATTTGCGTCTTCGTTTGCTCGTTTGGGCAGAGGCTTAAAAACTTCTGCTTTCGGGACTCGGTTGGCAGAATAGCATCCCAGAGGCATCAACAGCATTGTGGCATCTAAATGAGCTTCATACTGAGATGCTGCAAGCTACACGACTTATTAGCATTGTGATGGGTGTGTGCATGCTTATGTTTGTGTGTGAATGTGTGTGTGTATGTGTGTGTGTGTGTGTGTGTGTGTCTGTGTGTGTCTGAGTGTGTGTGTGTGTGTTTGTGTGTGTCTGAGTGTGTGTTTGTCAAAGTCTATGTATCAGGAGGGCCACAGAAGCTCTGGAGTGCGTGAATGGTTCTTGATCCTCACATGAGAATGGTCACTAAAGGTGGTGTGTGAGGTGTGAAAGGTCCTGTGGTGAGGGTGGAGTGTGGTTTCCCAGCCATGTGTTTGTTCTGGTGTGAATGACATCGGCTCTATCTGCTGTGGTTTTCAGGGCTTCATTTGTAATTTGATGTTTGATTTGACGGCTTAAAGTGTCGGTTTAAATTGAACTGACATGGGCAGAATGTGTCTGATGAACATTACTTTCTGATTTTAAGAAAATTAAAACACTCAAATATGCTACATCATCAGTGCCAGTAAACAAGCAATAACATATATAAAAATGTATTATAATATTTTTGCACGATATGACAAAACACTCCTGAATTTCACTGTAATGGCACTTTTCCATTGCATGGCTTCAGCTTGGCTCAGCTCAGCACGGCTCAACATGATTTTTTACTGCTGATCACTTTTCCACTACCACTGTACCCCTGCGAAATGCCAGTGACTTTACAAAACCACGGGCTTTGAAAAGCACAACAGCGGTGGTGTTAAAGTTAGGTTTTAGCCATTTACTCGTCATGTATTCACATATTATCTTTTGTACTGAACCTAGCTCTGCGCCACAACTCTCACAGATCAACAGAATTTTTGTTGTTGCACCTCTGGCTCTCACTGGAGTTTTTTTGCTGCCACCGCTCCAAGTGGTGTTTGAAACTCTTCAAAAAACTATGGCATAAAAACAAATGTGACTGCTGCTGTAGCTTGGCAATTTTATAAGCAGCTAGTTTGTGCTGTAAGTCTCCATTTCATCATGTGAACAAGTCTCTTTAGCCAGTTGGCACTCTGCAAGGTTTACATGTCACGCCTCACTTGGAGCCAGGTGCAAGTAGGGAGTAAAAGAGTTCTTGGTTGTGGGGACCAGGTACCAGATTTGCCTAATAGAAAAGCAAAAGAGCTGAGAAAAGTCGGGTAGAGACCATGCAGTGGAAAAGCACCATAAGTTGATGTAACAAGCTTTTTCTGAGTAATTCAGGAGAATTTCTACTTGTCTTAATTATACAGTACTTAAGCAATATACAGGAGGTCCTCGGGTTACATCAGTCCCGAGTTACGATGTTTCATGGTTACAACACATCTCCCATTTACTGTATAAAGCCTTGTTTCGACTTAAGTGGTTTTGCGTCGTAAATGTCGTAACGCGAACTTCGTGTTTGGTGTGTGTGGCAGAAGAATACACTGTTACGCGGCTCGGGACCGAGGAGGATATGTATTAGGTTAGAATAAGTGCTTACAGTATGTTATTTACATACAGTATATATGTATGTTCTGACTTACACTGAAAATCGGTTTTACGACACGACATAGGAACGGTTCAATGTCGTAAGTCGAGGACCCCCTGTACTTAAAGGCATTTTTTCCCCCAGCTGTGACATTCGGATTTTATTTTTGAATAAAAATGAGCACAGCTGTTGGTGCAGTTGTCAGTTTGTTCAAGCAGATTCAGTACAGAAACAATGAATATGGCAACAATTCAAAAGGGACAAAAACATCTGAAAAGAAGTACAGAAAAAACCACAAGAGCACAAGACTACACACAAGTATAACACAGGGCAAACCCAGAGGGGTCTATGGATCTGAACACAAACAGAAAGACATCTGGAAGAGATGATGAATGAACAGGTTACCAGACAAGACTCAGGTGGGCATGACCAGGAAGGAGAAAAGAAACCCCACAATAACTAAGGCACATGGAAGTAGGTATTGGTTGGAGCTCCATCATTCCAGAGAATGCAGTTCCAGTACTTTACAGCCCAATGCTGGGGCTTGGCTTTGGACATGGTGGTCTTCGACTTGTGTGCAGCTTGTGTGCATCTCATTGAATTTCATGCTCTTCTGATTATACAATTATACTGTGCCTGTACAATGCCTGTGTCTACAATGGATCCATTTTTATGTAATTGAATTAGCTAATTATAAGTGAGGACCATGAATATTTGCACTAAAGATTTTTCTGTTTAAGTCTTTCAGAGTTTGAAAGACCTCTCAACCATCCAAGTTTCTTATTTCTTCTTTCTCTCTCTCTCTCTCTCTCTCTCTCTCTCTCTCTCTCTCTCTCTCTCTCATTCTCTCATTCTCTTTTCCCCTGCAGAGCGAGGAAGAAAGCCAAGCCTCTGAACCTGAAGATCCATAACAGTGTAGCAGGGAGTTGTGAGAATCTGCCGACTCAGCGTTCTCCTCTGCACTCGGACCACTCGCTGCGCTCCTTCTTCTTCCCCAGCCTAGTGCCCTCCACTCCCCCTGTCCACACCTCTGAGACCCCCACCGCCAGTACGTACATTCCACTGTCCTCTGTCTGCTGTTCACAGCTCTGTAGATGCTTGGTAAATAAGGTGCAGTATTTTTGCATCTATTTCAAATATTAAGACGCAGGTGTGTTTATCATGCATTTTATTGGGATAAACTTTCTGAAATGATCTGTATACAAATATTTAGGACTGAGATTTATTACTGTTGGATCTAAACCTGGTAGGAGGATAGACTGAAGTCCACCAAGAAGTAGTAAAAATATATTTATGAAAGTGTTTTTGAAGGAATGCATTAAAAATATATGCAGGTGTTAGGGGTCCACAGTGGTCCTCTGGTTTTAGCAGTGTAATTTGTGAGGGGCACCATATGTGAGGGGGGGGAGGTAGGACATTGGAAGGGCCTGTGACTGCGCACGACATACAAGCTCCTGCTCTGCAGCATACCTGCCCCATGCTTACACCCCTCCACCGCCATGGGTCCGTGGCTAGCTCAGCCCCCTCCAACCCATCACAACCCTGTCCAAGGAAACCCATGTATTTCTAGTCCACAATGATTTCAAATGAAATCTCTTTACAAACCTGCAATAAAGTCAAAATCTTAGAGATACATGACTTTTTTGGCAGTGATGACACACACATTTGCGGAGCGCATGTCTTTTCTAGAGGAACTAATGTCCTTGTCTCCCCCAGGTTACTCGAGTGATGCTGGCACTGACAGATGTATGGTGATGTACTTTAGAGGACAGTGACGTGTTTGGACTCTCCTCTTTATTCATGACACAGCTTCCTCACACTGAATGCCGAATGACAGGACACAGTCAGGGCCCATGCTTTTCCCACAACAGCGTGCATGCGCATATCGTCCAGCAGACGGCTGCGTCAGGGGGCTCTAAACAGGGGCTATTACTCTGATAATGAGGCAGTGGGGATGGGAGAGTGCTGGGAATGACATAGAAGGAATGCCGCCAGACGTGTATCATCCTACAGATGGAGGACATTTCAGGCAGCCCTGCTTCCAGAGTTTTGACTGAGAGAGTCTCGTTTTTGGCTCATTTTGTCTCGGTTGGCTTACTGGCAAAGGCAATCTGCATCCAAACTGCTGCTGGAATGCATGTAGCCAGAGCGTGTGGTCAAGCTAACTCCAAATATCCAGCAGATGTAGTGGACAGGCCAATATAGAGGTAGAATTTTAGTTGTTTTTGGACTTTTTTGTTGACTGACTATCTATAATACAATACATGTATGATTTGGGTGGTGGATCATTCTCAGCATTCCAGTGACACTGATGTGGTGGTGATTTGGTATTATGTGTTAAGCTAAGTGGATTGGACACATCAGTTCTGCTTGAGTTTTTAAACACAAAGACCACTTATAGCAGTACAACATACACAAACACATCACCACCATGTCAATGTCACTGCAGCGCTGAGAATGATACCTGCTCAGTGGTGGTCCTGTGTGGGGGTCCCAACCATTTAATAGCAGAGTGAAATTGGTATAAGAAAGTATGCAGGGTAACAGATGGACTTACAGGTGGTCTGTAATTGTAGACCAACAAAGTGCATCTGTATGGTGAGTGGAGCTGATTAAATGAATATCAGTACAAGGTAGGTGTTCCTAATCCAGTGATGGATACAAATCAATTGAGCACTAAAAGCTTCCCCTTGTGGAGAATATTAAGACTGCTGAACATGGCTTTCCAATGATCTGTGAATATTTTTGCTCATAGGTTAATCAGTGATGAATTGTTGAATTATTTGGATCAGATCTGTTAGTTTGTAATTATGAAATATGAACACATTTTAAAGAGTAGCCCCCAAAATCAGGCAAGAATTACTTCATCGTGGCAGTTTCACTCAGAATAAAACTTACTGCCAAATAGGTGTGGCTGTGCCTTAATAATGGGACTGCAAATACCTTTGCCAGACACAGGAAAAGAATATTTGCAAGACAATCACTGCAGTGAAAGGATGCAGAAATGAACTTCCAGACTATTTCAGGAAGGCAATTGCTTTTAGAAACTCTCATGAACTTCTAAGACAGGGATTCCATATTCTCCAACAGATGTGCTATTATTTTCATCTTATGATAAAGAACTGAAAGGCTGTAATCTTCCAACTCACCTATTGTACTGCTCTGCGCTTGTTTGAATGTTCCAGTTAGTGATGCGTCATCATTGTCCGTTGTATTTGAGCTCTCGGCTGTAGAAACAGATGGAACTTAAGTTGTGAATAGATTAAAATCCTCATTCGTAGTACAACAGTTTGTGTACAATAACTCAGTGAGGTGGTGTCACTGAACCATTACAAATTCAAAGCCCGATGCAGCCTCTATGGCCTATGGGAGTCTCTGGGTTATATATTATGCGATAGGAAATAATATTAGTTATAAAACATTTGACAACAGAAAAAAATGTATGATTTATGAGAGAAAACATTGGATCATTCCACAGAGATAGATGAGCCTGTGTCAGTGATTGTTTGATGGTTTTCTGAATGGTATCTGCATCATTTGTTTAGTGGGATATTTCAGGGACAGTTTTATACATGTTTTGACATTTAAGTCTAACATCCCGCTTCCCTTGTAACATCGTTAATGATTTCCAGACCAAACTGAATTCCACCAGAGCTCGATACACAGCTCCCTGATAAAAGCTGGTGATTTAGATGAATTTGTGATAAGCGGCGTGCTCCGGGGCGGATGAATAATTTGATTGGGTTGGGGGACAGCATCAGTAATGGCATTAGCCCGACTCTCTGTGGAGCTCTGGGGCTTTGGGCTGGACACTGTAGCAATAACCAGGCCTTGGAGTGTCATCAGGCTCCAGTCCAGTCTGCTGCACGTCCCTCCATGTGCTCCACATCAGAAGAGTAATGTAAAGCTTTACTGACATGGGCAGGCGGGGGGCTGATGTAAGAGTAAAATGCAACTTCATAATCCTTGAAGATATTTTCTCAGTACATCATATTGTCACTATCAGAACAAAACCTCAAATCTCTATTGTTATTTTAATTTAATAGAAAGTAAGTTAAGAATGTTCCTTCTTCTGACAAATACCTTTGTCAGAGATGCGTAGGATTTGTCGGATAATTACACTATATTGAGTTTTTTGGAGGACTGTGAATAAATAACAACAAACCAAATACCAGGCAGCAGGAGTGTCACAGTTGAACAGGTTATAGAATTAAAAAGGAACATTTTATAAGTTCTAACACACTGATACTTGGTTCCTGTATTAAACAGTGAGTTTTGACCAATAAATGTCCCATGGGAACTAACATATAGTACGGTAGTACTTGTAGATGTTCTATTAACTATTAGCAACATCACATGAGAATGACTTTTAAAACGGAGAAACAGAATCAGAAATGGCCTTGGGCTTTGAGCATGTTAAAATCATATAGCTGTGTTCAGAAGGCAGAGCCACTTCTGTTTGTAACATATCTAAGGCAGGTTGTGATTCCACCAAGGATCCTCAGATCAAGTTTAGAATTTTTTAATATAAATAGAGCCATATTCACATATATGAAAATGACTTAAAGCAACTAGCCTGAAGTAACATAGACCTACATAAAGTAGCAAGCAGGTGTGCAGGAAATGTTTATGTGTTGCGTATGTTTGTGTGGGAGCCTAATAAATGATTGTATTAATGTGTTGCCGGTGACGTTACAGTGCAGAGTACATATTGGGTGCTTAATCATTGTTGAATTGTATTGTTACATTGAAATCTTTATGTAATTGCTGCAAGTGCTGGACAACTGGGGAAAGTATGAGACAAAAGAATACAATGAGGTTGGTGTGAAATAAGATGAGTCACAAGAGCATAGAAATGCATCGGAGCGTAACATGCTAACAGTTTTCCATTAGTTGCTAAGGTGAAAATGCTAATATAGCTAACTTGTGTTGACTGATATACCAAAACTTGAAAAGTATCTCAATACTTTGTCATTAAAAATGGTACAATACCCCATATAATGAGTACCAGTACTTTAAGGACTGTTTTAAAATAAGAGCGGTATTTCCAATGAGTGCCACAGGTGGCCCACAGTGCTTTGCCTCCTCTATCTCTCAGTGATTTTGCTGCTAGTTTTAGCGACTTTTCAGACCTTCCAGTGAGTTATTTAAAAAAAACAAAAAACCCAACTAGCACCAGCCACTTTCTGTACAAGCCTTCACTACTTTATATGAAATAGAATTGGCAACAGCACAACTCGTTAGAACACCGGGACTGACTGACGCGGCTAGTCTGCTCCAGAGATGGAGCAGCAGAGACGGTCCGCACGGCAGCTCACACAGATCAGAATATGCAAGTCTGGCAAAGACACGTTTGCTTCCTTTTATGTTCAGTTTGTTCCTTTTTCTGTACTCCTGAACTGAGATAACATAGTTGATTGAGGTATTCAGCTTTATTCAAACAGTAAAAACAGTCTCATGAATTAATTACACCGAGCCAAAGGCGCGATAGGACCCAGAAATGGCAAAACGTCACGTGCGTCACTCTTAACAAGCAGATAGCATTGATTTTGCCGACTGCCCTCAGCTTGTAGAAAGTACATTACTTTTCCTGATGTTTTAGTTTTTTGCGATGGTATCGTTTCAATATCGGTATTGAGATATTTAGGAAGGTATCGTATAGAAAACAATAATTCTGGTATTGTGACAACACTTTAGCTCTGAAGCAAAAAGTTGGTGGGCGTATGTGTTTCCAAGTTTTGTAGTACTCTCTCCAGCAAAGTAAGAAGAGCATTGTATAAGATAAAATTATCTGTCTTTCTTATGTATTTACATTAGTGCTGTGCACTGCAACCAGACATTCGGTACCCAGTATGGCATCCACATCAAAATAAAAATCATTTGACTGAAACCTATTGATAATCAAATGAATCATAATCTGTTTTGGCTTATTATTGTTAGATAATAAAGGGTGCTTGTAGAGAAACAGTATCACATATGAAGATATTACATCCTGTTATACTGACTATATCAGCCCAGTTGGGATTTTCATATATGCTTGACCTGAGCTTCATGCCTATGACCTCATATGATTCAGGCAGCACATGAGTCTTTTTAATGGTGGGGGATAAAAGCTGGATACTTCAGACAGAATACTCCAGTTTCACAAGCTGATCCATTTTATTTTGGCCAGCATGGACATGCAGACAGCTCAACTATTGACTCGCATCAACTGCAGTGGAGTCAGTTGAAAAGTACAACTGCTTTGAAAAGTCTGCTGATGATAGGTTATGTTAATTGTTGCTTTAGATGTGATTAGATTGCTCGTTTGTCATATTTGTTGAGGTAAATATGTGTTGTTTTTAGTTTCTGGACAAAGTGCAGTCTCTTTCTGTCCTGTTGCAAAGAGACATATAATTTTAAATTCATATTTGTAAACTGGATGTTTTGAAGCCAGCAGATAGAACACATATTGACTGGGAGAGTGAGTGGAGTTTGCAAAGTAAAGCCTTAAGGCACTTTTCTTTTTAGCTCATATATAATAATCACAATGCCTGCTCTGTTATTGTTTCTCTCTCTCTCTCTCTCTCTCTCTCTCTCTCTCTCTCTCTCTCTCTCTCTGTAATCCGCTCATCCCCACACCCACCCACCTGCTCCTCATATTTTCAATTACAGGACTTTATAAACTCTGGCCAGTGTGATAGTGTTTTGAACACTTAATTCTGTCTTTTAAAGCTGCAAATCTTCTGTTTATTGGCTGTAGCTAGAAGTATTGAACACATGAAAGAAAAACAGGAATTAGAAAGACTTATGTAAAGTTTTAACCATAATTCAGAGCTCATTGTTTTACACCAGCTAAGCTATGAAGGAAAAAATGTTTTATATTAAAATATAAGCTTATGCAATGCCCAAACTGATTGTTCAGTACTCTGTAAGCAAGTGTTAAATGAGTCTGTTTTCAGTAATAATAATAGTTTAACATTGCCTTTGTTCTGTCCTCTTTAAAAGTTCACACTTTCTGGACAGAGATTATTTTCCACTATTAAACTCTTAAATAGCCTTGTATCAATGCTTTAAAATAATGTAATGCTAGTCAGAGACACTTTTTTTCTTGCCCTGGTGTCACTGCGAACCGTAAAGGCGACATTCATGATGTTAATCAAAAAACACTTTTATACGATTCTTAGGATGTTTTTTCACCATTTACTTCTCTCAAGTTTGTTTGCACACTTATGTTTACGAAACCCCGGTGTCTATAAATGGGTTAAAAAACAACGTGTATCAGTCGAGCTAGGCTTTCACTCTCTCTCTCTCTCTCTCTCTCTCTCTCTGCTCATGGCAAAGAAATGGCACCTGGAGTACTTTAGACAATGGAGAGAACTCCAAACGTTGAAAATCATGAACAGAGATGAGGATATTGATTTATTCCTGCTCCATGGGTGGGTAATATTGACTTATTTTTGCTGTTTTGGATTGTTTAAGGTGGAAATGTCTCTGAATTCATGAGACGGCTAACTGCATTAACGCATTACCAATAGTGCTACAAAACTAAACAGTACAAGTTACAAATGAGTTTCTGTGGTAATTCAAACAATGAAAAATCCTTACAGACAAGTCAAACTTCAGCCACGTACAAACAACATTTATTCCCTCAAACACATAATTCCACCATTAAAGACACGGAGCTTCTGAACAACCAGACAACAGTTTTTTTTTTCAATTATAGATGTTCTCTTTAAAGGGTTTATGTGGAAAGTAAGAAGGTGATGATCGTTTTCAGTCTTGGATCATGAGTCATTCCAGAAAGATCTGTGTTGCAGGTTATAAAAATGAGTCTGTTTGTGAATAATTAAGTTAAACTTGTCCTCAAGGTTCTATGCAAACCACTTTAGTCGCAGTTTTCCTGAAATAATTTAAGAGGACAAAATAAATCACTTTTGGAGTGTATAAACCGTGCACATTCATTTGAGGATCTGCAGCTTCTGTCAGCCCACAAACTGTGACATAAAAAAAGTCTTTTTTTGTGTGTGTCAGAAGGTTGTTCTGATTAGTACGGCTTTTTTGTGTGCTGGCGCTGGACCCAGGTTTATGTGAGAGTGCAAAGACAATATTAAACAAAGCAAACTAAACACACCAAGCTTGGAGAAACCTGTAGAGAGTGAAAGAGAAAGAAAACCACTGTTCACCATTGTGTCAGCCTACATTTTATTGACTGTCCATATTCACCAACACATCTTCTGAGTTTTATGTGTATTTTTGTTCTATGGCTACTCTTTATTTTTGAGCTGAAACTGTGTTAACAATGAAAGACTTCTTTGGAACTGTTTTGCTTCACAATATCGCTCTGCATAAATAAATACATAAATGTATTTAAGGCCATAACCTTACCTCAACTGACTTTGTAAGTGTATATTAAACTTTCATTTATTCTAGGTATGATATTCACTTTTATATTTTAGTAAAATATAACCTTGGACTACTCTTAATCATACTGGGGCTATTGTGCAGAATTCTTTAATTCAGATTTAAGGAATGATTAATGCTAAAGTTATTATTCTAGTCTTTACTTAACTCTTCAGGAAAGCCACAATTGTGGGGTTGTCATAGAAACAAGCCAGCCAGGGATTTGTGTTATACTATACTATATAATACCCTAAGAACAGGATTGTTCATTTGATCCATTTTCATTCTCTAATTAGACATCATCCAGTAGAAACTGTTTTTTTTTTCAGTTGAGTGATCAGTTATTCACTGTAATTTATTTTATGTGAAAGTGTGATTCAGATGCATATACATTACTGTGAATATGCGGAGACCACTCTTTGTCTTTTTATTTCCAAGAAGAGCCTAAACAGTAAAAGTTATGTCTTTTTTGGAAGATATTGCTGATTAGATCAAATTTTAAAATATGACATATACAAGAAATTAAAAGTCAAAGTAAGTACAATGAAAATAAGGGTATCCCAGTAACCTTACACAAATGTCCCCATCACAGTAAGATCATTTAAAATAAAAATCCAGAGCTTTTTTTGTCCACTTTTCAACTATGAGAAGACAATTTAATACTTTGCCTGTGAAAGAAAAAAACAATTACGGGAGAAGGAAATAGGCAAAAAATAAAGAACATTTCTGAATCAAATAACTTGCTTGTGTCTTCAGAGCAATAGAAAGGCCACTCCAGGACCCAGATCTCAACATCATTGAATGCTTTTGGGATTCCTCTGATTGTAAGAAGCAAATGCAACCAACTTAGAGACTAAGACTAAGTTTTATATAGTATAGTGGAAGCTGTAAAGAAATGTACATACAAAATACTGAAAATGTTAATTAATGGTCATTTTTACTGGAAATTTAACACATGAAACTTGATCTCTGACTTTAGATCAGTTCTCGTTTCCTCCCTCCCCCCTCTCTATCTCAGACCTCTGTAAGTTTCTCTGCACTGGGTGAAGTATTAATGTCAAGCAGTGAGGAAGGCAGTAATTAGAAAAGGAAAGGAACAGCTATTTGAAATTAATTATGAGTGCAGAGAGAGAAAGGGAAATAATGAGAGAGAGAGAGAGAAAGTGTGTGTGTGTGTGTGTGTGTGTGTGTGTGTGTGAGAGAGAGAGAGAGAGAGAGAGAGAGAGAGAGAGAGAGAGAGATTATTCATTAATGAAAGATGGTCTGCAGGTCTTCCATCTCTTATGAAATCCGGTAAGCAATAAGGAGCGGTCAGTAGCAGTCAGTAGCGTCCTCTCCGGATGTTTCTCCAGTCTTAGTGCTGTTCTCACACTGACCTGTTTCTTCCAGTGACCAGTGGCTCTCCTTCTGCTGACCTCACTGGCTGCAGGGGATTTAATTAGTGAGTGTAATGTGATTTGTGAAACACCAGCGCTCAGAATGGGAGACAGGAAGCCGGAGCTGAGGAAAACTCACTGCTACGCTTTTTTCATTCTGCTACTTCCTATTGCTGTATGCACCTGATCCTAGAGGCAGAGACAACAAATAGATAGGTTAAACATTTTTTTTATTTTGATATTTTTCATAATTTAACCACATTTTGCAATAAATGGAACAGTAGAAATTGTGCAGAATTACTTCAAATTACTTCAGTTTATTCATAAATTAACTTGCTTTGTGTGTTCAGTGTTTATCCATTACAGTCAGGCTAGTGTTAAGATACTTGTATTTCCAAAGTCTCTGTGGATATACTCTGAAATGCCTACTATTATAGGAGTCACAACATAAAGAACATGTTTAGTCCCATGTATAGATCTTAATCTGAAAGGCTTATTTTACTTCACTGTTTGCAAATGTTCACTACCTGAATGTTCTCTATTTGTAGAGAAGGTGGCTAATCAGAATGTAACTAGCAGAGCCCTGACAGTGTGGACAGGTTAACATACTATAGAATACAGACACCGTGTGATTGTGGGAGAAATGTGTCTAAGACTGTGTATAAGACTAATTCTAAGATACCTAACAAACAAAAAGCTATGAAACTTGAACAATAGACTATGTTCCTTTAAGACAAACATTAGTTTACGTAACTCAAAATATTACACAACTAGTTTTTCAATAAACAACTTAACTCTGTCAATACTACCACGTGTGTTGAAGAGAATTATCACTCCACTAGCAGTTGTAATCCTGGCTGATTTTGAAAATTGAGTAAATTATGTATATTAAGCAGAAGAGTATAATTCTGCTTCACTTTATGAAACAGACATTCCACTGATACCCAGAGGCCGGGATGTATGAGAGATTCTTTACCAAGCCTATTGTAAACATGGCCACCCATTTGTGGAGGACCGGTTTTTGGAATATGAAGTGTTATTTTTATTAAGAAAACCATGTAACACTTTAATTAATGTATTGCAATGTATAGAAATAATGTAAATAATATTCAATAGTGTTTACAAAATATACATGTGGTGATAACAGTGACTGAATCCTTTAACACCATCAGACCAGATTACACATTGTTTTCTCAGGTTTATTACTGCAGAAGACCTTCATATGAATGAACCTAGTTCCTAAAGTGTAGCACTGTGTGGTGAAGCATCTCAGAGTAATCCAGCTCAAAAACCACCCTAGAAAATAAATGCTTCTGCAGAGTGCACCTGTAATCTTGATGTTATTTCTCACTTTCTTTGCTCAAAACACATAAACTGTGTTAAACATTTAATTAAAGTGGGATATTCATTCTTATCTGCTGATCCATCTGTGCTGAAAAAAAATGGGATTTTTCCTAACAAAACCTAAACTTTGTTCTTTTTTCAGTGCTGTAAATGACTTTCAGTGCCTCTAAAACTGATATGCTGGTTTACAAATGAAATATTATTTGATTATTTAATAAAATGTGTTCTCTTAACTTTAATTTGCCAGCACTAAAATTTCAGCAGTATACAGTGTTTACAGTACACAGTGAAGCGGAATAGCGTTCCTCCAGGACCAAGGTGCTACATAAAACAGTGCACACACATTAAAGTGCAAAAGACATGGTTAAGAAAATACAAAACAATATCCATACAATAAAATACAATACAATACAAGACAGTGCAAAAACAAAAGTACGGTGGGGGCTGAGAGGGAGAGACACTGCAATTTAAAGTGTATTTGTGCTGTAAACGGTATCTGGATGTAACCATGATGTAAACAGGATATGTGTAGACAGTACACTCGTTTTCCGTATATCATTTTCAGTCCAACAAACCAGTGTTTTTTGAAGTTGTGTGTGTGTGTGTGGGTGCGATTCTTCAGTCCAGTCTCAGTCTCTAGGTGTTTAGGAGTCTGATAGCGTGTGGGAAGAAGCTGTTACGGAGTCTGGATTTGAGAGCTCGAATGCTTCGATACCTTTTTCCAGACGGCAGTAGGTTGAAGACTCATGCTGCTGGAATAATAAAAAAAATCCAAGTATTTAGACCCTCAGAAACTGTGGCAAACAGTCAGCATCCTGCAGGACCTCTGCAAACTCTTGTTGGTCAGAGAAATTTTTGCTGTAGACAGTGTTTACACATTTATAAGCACTGTACACGTTTATATTCACTGGATTAGGAAAACCTACCTTGTGTCTAAACTCATTTTCCATTTTGTCAGCTCCACTGTTCACAGGAGCACTAAATCTACAATTACAGACTATGGTCAACCTGATTCTCTGCATATTTCTTATCCCCATTTCACCCTGTTCTTCAATGGTCACAGAACATGTATGATTTAGGTGGTGGATCATTCTCAGCACTGACATGGTGGTGATTTATTAGTGTTTGTCGTGCTGGTACAAATGGATCCGACGCAGAAGTGTTGCTCAATTTTTAAACACTGTGTCCGCTCACTGTCCACTTGTTTAGACACACTTACCTCATTGGTCCATCTTGTAGATATAAAATCATTATAAAGAAAAAAGAAAATGTAGGCTCTTGGTAAAATTTTCATCAAAACTTTGCCATGTTTATGAATATATAAAACATCTGTGAGCAAATACATGTCAAATGATTACATATTTGAACATTCAAGAGTCTTCAAAAATGAACAACATATGGCATGTTTGATTATCTCATTTATTTCTTTGTAGTTGTAGTTGGGGAAAAAGTACTCCAAATAAGTCTGGGGATCAATGGGTAAAATGAGATGTGTCAAATAACTAATTTTGTTAGTGCTGCATGCAGTTTTGAGCAATCTTCCATCCTTTGTGAACACAGCATAATTTTTTGGGAATGAAATATAGAAAGTTGCAGCTTTGTTGCTATTTCAGACTCTAATGTCATATATGAATTGCTCTGAAAGTTGCTGTTATGTGTTAGATGTTTCTACGCTGACAGACCTAGTTTACCCTTGGCCCAGAGCTACCTCAGGAATTTGGCTTATTTGTGCGCCCCCACTTACGACACTGCCATTTTTGTAGAGAACCTGAATTCTTATTTTCTTCTTGTTTTTAGCAAAGTATTTTTAAATAAAGGCGCAGAAGCACGATCGGTGTATTTACTTTTTTTCTTCTGCAGATCTCTGTCACTGATCCACTCACAGCAGACCTACTCTGAAGGTCTTCGTGGGTGTGACCCTTGAGTGAGATTTTCTTTCCTGAAACCTCGCTGTATTCTCCTCGCCATGTGTCCAGGGTCAGCAGAGCAGAACAGCGAGGTCACCAGAGACACACTCACTTTCAGACTCAGATAAAGCATGGGAAATACACACTGACAGATTGAGTCACCAGGACTCTTAACAAATAATATTTTAACCCATAGAAGTTGATGTTATCTCCGGCAATAATAATATTATTATAATATAATAATAAAGCTTAGAAGTTAAAGCTTATTGAAAAAAGAGGGGAAATTCATACCAAATTTGAAATATTCAACCAATAAAATGTTTTTTTTTGTTAGTACGGACCACAGCCGTAAAAGACTGAAATGGGGAGATGAATTTTTTGGAAAGGAGTTCAGGGTGGCTTAGGAATGCGTATGAAGGCAATCTCCCCCGGTTGCAGAGATGAATACAAGAAAAAGAGTTGGTGACAGACTGAAGGTGTGAGCAACTTTGATACAGAAATGACCTGAGTTCGCAGGATATATATATATAGGGCTGAGGGGAAGAGTTTGGGAGTGGACCTACTCCCAAAATTATGTTATTTTATAACTTCAAATAAACATGAAATACAGCTCTGTTTGCAAGTGGATAATCTGAATCGGTCATTTTTGGAAGCAGCTCATTATAATGGAGTAATCAGTCACTTTGTACAATGATATTTCTCTATGTGATAAATCTTTGGTTATACAGTAATTAACTGACACCTACTGGCTGGTGTATCAGTTGCACTTTGAATAGCCCAATATGAAAATAACACAAAAAGTACATTTCCTGAAGAAAAAGCTGAATGTTTAGGTGGTTCCCAGGTGTTACTTGAGCATTCAAGAGAGTTGCTAGGCTGCAAGATGCTAAGAGGCTGTTATGGCCTTTCAAGTGGGTTCTACGGTGCTTCTAGGTGGTCGGTGGTTGCTATGGTATATCAGGTGGTTCCTCGGTTGTCCCAGGTGGTTGCCAAGATAATTGTTATAGTGCTCTAGTGTTGCAAATGTGTTTCTAGGTGGTTATTATGGTATCCCAGGCAGCTGCTGAGGAGGTAAGGTATTTCTGGTGCTGTGTGTGTGTGTGTGTGCAGTTGTGTCAAGAGTGAGTACACCTTAAAGCAGTTAAATAATTAATGCTCTTATATATGGCACTAAGCTGCAATGTCTCATTATAAGAAGCTAATAAGTAGCTACTGTAATGAAGAGGTTTGTGTGGGAATAGTAATATCCTCATGATTTTATTTGGCGATTGACTGTAATTTATTTCTTTTTTGCTGAGTGTTTTGCACTTATTTATCCGCTCTCTCATCCCTGTGCCTTCACCCCCTGTCTTCAGGCTCTTAATCATAGGCAAATGGTCTATAATTGGCCAGAGACTGTCTTTCAATTGGATGAATGTCCTTTTGGATGAACAGTAGGCTGCAGGACGCAAACACAATTATCGTCTTACTGGCCTCCATTCAGATATTATTGGGTTTTCCTCCATTTGAGCGATGACAGCCGAGCGCAGATTATAATAATTCTGGCTAATTGTTGCCTGTTTACTCAGTGCAGCGTTTTAGCATGGCAGAACGACGCTGATGGCTTACACTTCCGCTCAGCTCTAAAAGGTTAAAAGGTTTTCACCCTTTGTCTCTTTTATTAGAAATTCTATCAGGCAGTTAGGACCTAATGATTCTGTAATTAACCACCTTACTTCATTATGTGTTGATGAAAAAATGCAGACGTGCTGTTAAATGGTGAAGATGTTACTTTGTTTCCTCTTCAGCGCAATGTTTGTCTTTTATACTTGTGTTTTCAGACTTTATATCATGAATTTTAAAAAGTCTGTCTCCTCTCAACCCCTAAGATGATAAATAACTATTCCAAAATGATAATATGAAGGTAATTATATTCTCTCTTTCTCTCTCTCTCTCTCTCTCTCTCTCTCTCTCTGTCTCTCTCTCTCTCTCTCTCTCTCTCTCTCTCTCTCTCTCTCTTCCTACCTCTCTGCAGACACTCTTTCAGTTCCTCGTTGGTCTCCTCAGATTCCTCGCAGAGACTTTGGCAACTCCATTAAACACAGGTAACGTCCTCTAACCGTATGTTAATTAAATGCTAATCACAAAGGGCTGCAATTACTTCATTAAGCCAGCTCATTTGTTTTTTCTACATTCCCAATTCAAGTCTCATTAAATGATGACCCTAATGAACCACTAGTCTCATGCTCAGTCGCTGTCCAAAGAGAAACATGCATCCCCACAATAGTAACTTTACAGGAGAAAGAAAATACCTTCTTAACTTTCAATGGAATTAAGTGTAAAAAGATTTTATTCCAAGGTATTTTGGAGCATTTCTGTTGGTCCATTCATCATGACATTTTCACATAATATGAAGGACTGCTGCTGTGTGACGGTAAATGATGTAATAAACTAAAATTAGACCAAAATTGAGATGCATGGTTTTTTTTGGAGAGCTTAAAACAAAGTATAGTGAGGTCAGTTGAATGACCGTTCAGAACAGGTGCAGGTGTTGTTGAAAAATCAGGTGTTGTTGACAAAGTGATGACTTGTATTTTGCAGCATGTAAACCTGCTGTGACTGTGCATAAGAACTGAAATGTGCAGACGTATGCATTAACTGCAGAATAATAGCAGTTATGATTTAGGTAAACTGTGCTGTAAACTGTGTCTGTCTCTCTTTGTGTGTGTGTGTGTGTGTGTGTGTGTGTGTGTGTGAGAGAGAGAGAGAGAGGGAGAGAGAGAGAGAGAGAGAGAGAGAGGGTGTGGTGGAGTAGTTAAAAATGTCAGACCAATTAAAGCAAGTGGATGTGTGACTGCCTTGACCGTCTGCGCATGGACTGAATCCTCCATTCTCTCAAATGCCACACACCTCTCAGTAAAACAATGGATGTTTAACGTGGAGTAGAGAAAGCTGTTATGAAAGAAATAGCGACGAATAAATGCTGTTTAACAGTCTTTAACCCTTAGAAGTCCTGGGTTATTATTGCAGTGTTAATAAGCTCATTAATAGATATTAGTTGATTACATGGTAGTTACATTAATAAAGTACATTTACCTTTTATTCTCATTCTCAATCCCTTTCCCTCCAACACTCAGCAGCCTACAAAACAGATGTCTTTTGGGATTAAATGTTCTAGAGGAAGCTGGAGCTATTACATATTGTCTCAGTTTGTAGAATCGTGTGATTGTGGGGAGACCTAACAACAGCTGGAATTGACAGTGACTAAAATTGGGGAGGAAAAGGAATCAAAGTTTTGCATGGCATGGTTTTAGCAAAGGTATGTTCTGTTTCTAAAGTGCATGCTGTCACTGAGCCTGAAGACTCATTTCTATGTCTGAGTGTTTATTACGCAGCAAACAAGATGCCAAAGTGTCTAGGCGATAGGGCTCCAGACAGATCACATGAAACAAAATAATTTCTTTCCTAGGTTTTCATAGTTGTATACAGGAGCAGTCTGTTTATGTGGACACTTGACCTTCCTTTAGCTTGTGTTGTACGCCTATGAGGACATAGGAGGTGGAGTCAGTCATTGAACAGGAATGTCTTGGACAAATATTTGGTGATTTTGCCTTTTGAATCATGGTGGGCACTTGATAAAAAGCAGTTTGATTCAGAACACTGAATCCTTTCAACTTTCCCTCTGGTACACTTGATTGAGCTTAAATGTTCCAATGATATGAAACCCATCTCTTTGCTAACCTCTACAAGTGAGAGGATTTTTGTTTAAAAATCAAAGCCTGGGATGAGGAAAGAGAAGGTGCTTCAGTACTTTTCTGCTGTTTAAACAGATCCAAGTGTCGAGGCGTGGGAGGGATGGATCTGCATTCGCTTTTACGACACAATGTGAGACAGCCTAAATGAAGACATTTGGATTCTGTCAGAGCCTATTACTCATATTCCATTAGCTGTCAGAGTCCGCTCATGCCAAAGAACTCCATTGAACCACTGCTGGATCTCAATGGCCTTTTCACTGCTGTGCTCATAGAAGACATGGCTGCTAGTAATATATAAAGAATGAAGGACAGCAAGATGGACAGACTGACAGACAGAGACAGCAGCTCCAGGAGCCTCATAACTCCCCTGAACGATCATCTCTCTGCTCTGATGCAGCCATATGGCTTTTTGGCCTGTTGAATATTTGTCAGTCGCTGAAGCACAGCTGGGCATTTGGAAGAGATTGAAAGACGCTGAGTCACAATTGAATTACTCTATATTGAATATTAGAGGAAGAGCGCCTATCTCTGCGTATGGCCTGTCTCTCAATGAAAAGGTTATTGGCTAAATACGACTGGTGCTTTGACACTTATAGCTCTTTCATCGCAGGAGGCTGGGAATTGCAGTCAAAAGGTCAAATCTTTTTGACTGAAGCGCCGACTCATTATAGACCCGCCTTCAGAAATAGATTCCGTAAAAACTCTAAAAACATTGTTATGAACCTCAACCTTGTTTTGTAAAGAGCCTCACTGAAACAGTGCTATTCTAACCTCGCTCCTTTATCTGCATCTTTTCTTGCAGATTTTCCACCAAGTACTGGATGTCACAAACGTGTATAGTCTGTGGGAAAGGAATGTTATTTGGCCTGAAGTGCAAAACCTGCAAGTAAGTGTGATAAGCAACTCAAAATTAGGAATTTTATCTATTTCCTTAGAAGTATTATTACTGCCTGTTTAAATGAGCACTTTCTACTTTCAGGGTTTACATGAAAATATACAAGAATATTTACTATATATAACTATAGTAAAACACTAGTAGTTAAAGTACAGATCTGAAAATAACTCTTTTTTTTAGTGCTAAACTCAGTTATTTAATCATGTTCCATCCTTGGTTATATAAGTTGTGCATCTTCAGTGTATACAATTTTATTGATTCCCACTGTATTCCTTTAATACAACTCTGTGCTGTAACAGTGTCAACAGTTTTGAAGAAAATGCTGAATGTCAGCCTGAACCAAAACATTTTTTCACAGTTTTTCACCTAACAGTGTCAAGCTCTGTATACATTCACTGGACATAAATATGTAGTGCCCCTAAGTTTCTTTTTTTTTTACTATTCCAGCAGTTTTGGAACAAAACACAAGGACTACGTGTTGAAATGTCAAACTGAATCTGTACACACATTTTTCACCCAGGGATGGCTGGTGATTATATTGAATGTGAAGGCTAAAATAAAAGAAACCTAGCTATATGATCTCCAAAGGGTAGTACATATACTACTTAAAGGAGCAGCCCAGACATTCATACCATTTGTGTTATGGTTTGTAGTTATTTTACTATAAAAACTCCCATCCACTGTTTGTTCTGTTTTAGATCTACACAGAATGTACATGAAGGAAAGCTACAGAAACAGCAGAGTAAATTATGGTTGGTGTTAAGGTTAAGTTTAGGGTTGTGGCTAAGTTAGAATTCTGTAAGGGGTGGGTTTTAGGCTGATTTTTCACACTCAGTCTGCATCTGAAATTCATATTTACATCAGGAAAGGGCATACTATATTTCACTCACCTTGCACAAACAGGAATGTTCTTTTAATAAAATATGTACAAATTCAGCTTATTTCCCATACATAGACTCTTTAGACTTGGAGTGAAAGGCGTTTTTTCACTGTATGACATTATTTACACAATAAGACATGACAAATCCTTTTTGTCATTTACCTTAACTTATTGAATTACATTTAGTGATTTCTACTGGATTTTATGGGTTTTCAGCCTTTCAACACAAGCTTTTTTTTTTCTTTATGGTCTGATTTCTGTGGTCTCCTTTAGACCCAGAAATAAGGCAATTTGACTTAAACATACACATTGAACAACGGTGTCTTATGAAACAGTAGAAGGTTTCATTAGTTTTAAAGGTTTAAAGGTGATTGCCAACTTTTGAAAGTGATTAAAAGTAGAATGGATTCTGAAATATACACGTTTGGTAGCTTTGAAAATTGCAGTGCTTATTGAACTCCCTTGTTGCCTTTGTGATTGTGCCTGGAGTTTCCACTGGCCCTAATTACCATTATCATTTAAAACAGATCATTTGAATATATTAAATGTCTAATAATCTCTCACTTCTAGAATATATAAAAAAACAAGCCCATTAAATTGCTTCAGGTATTTTCTTGCTTGTATGATCCTAGGAGAATAGCTTTGAATGTTTTGGGTCTAAAATTCTGGAGGCAAATGAAATGCTTTGCTCCTGATTATATCCATTAGGTTGAAGTGCCACAATAAATGTACCAAAGAAGCACCTCCTTGCCATTTGCTGATATACCAT